>NW_026701469.1:0-112363 GCF_030435755.1 Ochotona princeps | reverse complement strand
GAATGTGGAGTTGGTGGCATGTGAAACCCGCATGTGGAGCATTCGTTTGTGTGGGATGCTCTACCAGGTTCATTCCTAGATAATGCACTCAAAGGGCACTAAGCATAGAGTGTGAAAACTGAGTTTCCTTGAGAGCTGCTTGGAAGCCTGATGGTGTGTGAAGTTAGTGAGCCAAATGGAGTTGTTCTCCCACAAGAACCACTCGGCTGATCCTTCTTCAATATGCTCTTCACCAACATGCAGTGTTTCCTTGATTGAATTAGCTCTCACACCAATATTTGCGTCTAGAGCCTTTGCATTGAGGGCTATCTGAAAACGGCAGTGGCGCTGAAGTTGCCTGAGAATGTGGAGTTGGTGGCATGTGAAACCCGCATGTGGAGCATTCGTTTGTGTGGGATGCTCTACCAGGTTCATTCCTAGATAATGCACTCAAAGGGCACTAAGCATAGAGTGTGAAAACTGAGTTTCCTTGAGAGCTGTTTGGAAGCCTGATGGTGTGTGAAGTTAGTGAGCCAAATGGAGTTGTTCTCCCACAAGAACCACTCGGCTGATCCTTCTTCAATATGCCCTTCACCAACATGCAGTGTTTCCTTGATTGAATTAGCTCTCACACCAATATTTGCGTCTAGAGCCTTTGCATTGAGGGCTATCTGAAAACGGCTGTGGCGCTGAAGTTGCCTGTGAATGTGGAGTTGGTGGCATGTGAAACCCGCATGTGGAGCATTCGTTTGTGTGGGATGCTCACCAACCTTCATTTCAGTCCTAGGTACTCAAAAGGCACTAAACATAGAGTGTGAAAACTGAGTTTCCTTGAGAGCTGCTTGGAAGCCTGATGGTGTGTGAAGTTAGTGAGCCAAATGGAGTTGTTCTCCCACAAGAACCACTCGGCTGATCCTTCTTCAATATGCCCTTCACCAACATGCAGTGTTTCCTTGATTGAATTAGCTCTCACAGCAATATTTGCTTCTAGAGCCTTTGCATTGAGGGCTATCTGAAAATGGCTGTGGCGCTGAAGTTGCCTGTGAATGTGGAGTTGGTGGCATGTGAAACCCGCATGTGGAGCATTCGTTTGTGTGGGATGCTCTACCAGGTTCATTCCTAGATAATGCACTCAAAGGGCACTAAGCATAGAGTGTGAAAACTGAGTTTCCTTGAGAGCTGCTTGGAAGCCTGATGGTGTGTGAAGTTAGTGAGCCAAATGGAGTTGTTCTCCCACAAGAACCACTCAGCTGATCCTTCTTCAATATGCCCTTCACCAACATGCAATGTTTCCTTGATTGAATTAGCTCTCACACCAATATTTGCGTCTAGAGCCTTTGCATTGAGGGCTATCTGAAAACATCTGTGGCGCTGAAGTTGCCTGAGAATGTGGAGTTGGTGGCATGTGAAACCCGCATGTGGAGCATTCGTTTGTGTGGGATGCTCTACCAGGTTCATTCCTAGATAATGCACTCAAAGGGCACTAAGCATAGAGTTGAAAACTGAGTTTCCTTGAGAGCTGCTTGGAAGCCTGATGGTGTGTGACGTTAGTGAGCCAAATGGAGTTGTTCTCCCACAAGAACCACTCAGCTGATCCTTCTTCAATATGCCCTTCACCAACATGCAGTGTTTCCTTGATTGAATTAGCTCTCACACCAATATTTGCGTCTAGAGCCTTTGCATTGAGGGCTATCTGAAAACGGCTGTGGCGCTGAAGTTGCCTGAGAATGTGGAGTTGGTGGCATGTGAAACCCGCATGTGGAGCATTCGTTTGTGTGGGATGCTCTACCAGGTTCATTCCTAGATAATGCACTCAAAGGGCACTAAGCATAGAGTTGAAAACTGAGTTTCCTTGAGAGCTGCTTGGAAGCCTGATGGTGTGTGAAGTTAGTGAGCCAAATGGAGTTGTTCTCCCACAAGAACCACTCGGCTGATCCTTCTTCAATATGCCCTTCACCAACATGCAGTGTTTCCTTGATTGAATTAGCTCTCACAGCAATATTTGCGTCTAGAGCCTTTGCATTGAGGGCTATCTGAAAACGGCTGTGGCGCTGAAGTTGCCTGAGAATGTGGAGTTGGTGGCATGTGAAACCCGAATGTGGAGCATTCGTTTGTGTGGGATGCTCTACCAGGTTCATTCCTAGATAATGCACTCAAAGGGCACTAAGCATAGAGTGTGAAAACTGAGTTTCCTTGAGAGCTGCTGGGAAGCCTGGTGGTGTGTGAAGTTAGTGAACCAAATGGAGTTGTTCTCCCACAAGAACCACTTGGCTGATCCTTCTTCATTATGCCCTTCACCAACATGCAGTGTTTCCTTGATTGAATTAGCTCTCACACCAGTATTTGCGTCTAGAGCCTTTGCATTGAGGGCTATCTGAAAATGGCTGTGGCGCTGAAGTTGCCTGTGAATGTGGAGTTGGTGGCATGTGAAACCCGCATGTGGAGCATTCGTTTGTGTGGGATGCTCTACCAGGTTCATTCCTAGATAATGCACTCAAAGGGCACTAAGCATAGAGTGTGAAAACTGAGTTTCCTTGAGAGCTGCTTGGAAGCCTGATGGTGTGTGAAGTTAGTGAGCCAAATGGAGTTGTTCTCCCACAAGAACCACTCGGCTGATCCTTCTTCAATATGCCCTTCACCAACATGCAGTGTTTCCTTGATTGAATTAGCTCTCACACCAGTATTTGCGTCTAGAGCCTTTGCATTGAGGGCTATCTGAAAATGGCTGTGGCGCTGAAGTTGCCTGAGAATGTGGAGTTGGTGGCATGTGAAACCCGCATGTGGAGCATTCGTTTGTGTTGGATGCTCTACCAGGTTCATTCCTAGATAATGCACTCAAAGGGCACTAAGCATAGAGTGTGAAAACTGAGTTTCCTTGAGAGCTGCTTGGAAGCCTGATGGTGTGTGAAGTTAGTGAGCCAAATGGAGTTGTTCTCCCACAAGAACCACTCGGCTGATCCTTCTTCAATATGCCCTTCACCAACATGCAGTGTTTCCTTGATTGAATTAGCTCTCACACCAATATTTGCGTCTAGAGCCTTTGCATTGAGGGCTATCTGAAAACGGCTGTGGCGCTGAAGTTGCCTGTCAATGTGGAGTTGGTGGCATGTGAAACCCGCATGTGGAGCATTCGTTTGTGTGGGATGCTCTACCAGGGTCATTCCTAGATAATGCACTCAAAGGGCACTAAGCATAGAGTGTGAAAACTGAGTTTCCTTGAGAGCTGTTTGGAAGCCTGATGGTGTGTGAAGTTAGTGAGCCAAATGGAGTTGTTCTCCCACAAGAACCACTCGGCTGATCCTTCTTCAATATGCCCTTCACCAACATGCAGTGTTTCCTTGATTGAATTAGCTCTCACAGCAATATTTGCGTCTAGAGCCTTTGCATTGAGGGCTATCTGAAAACGGCTGTGGCGCTGAAGTTGCCTGTGAATGTGGAGTTGGTGGCATGTGAAACCCGCATGTGGAGCATTCGTTTGTGTGGGATGCTCTACCAGGTTCATTCCTAGATAATGCACTCAAAGGGCACTAAGCATAGAGTGTGAAAACTGAGTTTCCTTGAGAGCTGCTTGGAAGCCTGATGGTGTGTGAAGTTAGTGAGCCAAATGGAGTTGTTCTCCCACAAGAACCACTCGGCTGATCCTTCTTCAATATGCTCTTCACCAACATGCAGTGTTTCCTTGATTGAATTAGCTCTCACACCAATATTTGCGTCTAGAGCCTTTGCATTGAGGGCTATCTGAAAACGGCAGTGGCGCTGAAGTTGCCTGAGAATGTGGAGTTGGTGGCATGTGAAACCCGCATGTGGAGCATTCGTTTGTGTGGGATGCTCTACCAGGTTCATTCCTAGATAATGCACTCAAAGGGCACTAAGCATAGAGTGTGAAAACTGAGTTTCCTTGAGAGCTGTTTGGAAGCCTGATGGTGTGTGAAGTTAGTGAGCCAAATGGAGTTGTTCTCCCACAAGAACCACTCGGCTGATCCTTCTTCAATATGCCCTTCACCAACATGCAGTGTTTCCTTGATTGAATTAGCTCTCACACCAATATTTGCGTCTAGAGCCTTTGCATTGAGGGCTATCTGAAAACGGCTGTGGCGCTGAAGTTGCCTGTGAATGTGGAGTTGGTGGCATGTGAAACCCGCATGTGGAGCATTCGTTTGTGTGGGATGCTCACCAACCTTCATTTCAGTCCTAGGTACTCAAAAGGCACTAAACATAGAGTGTGAAAACTGAGTTTCCTTGAGAGCTGCTTGGAAGCCTGATGGTGTGTGAAGTTAGTGAGCCAAATGGAGTTGTTCTCCCACAAGAACCACTCGGCTGATCCTTCTTCAATATGCCCTTCACCAACATGCAGTGTTTCCTTGATTGAATTAGCTCTCACAGCAATATTTGCGTCTAGAGCCTTTGCATTGAGGGCTATCTGAAAACATCTGTGGCGCTGAAGTTGCCTGAGAATGTGGAGTTGGTGGCATGTGAAACCCGCATGTGGAGCATTCGTTTGTGTGGGATGCTCTACCAGGTTCATTCCTAGATAATGCACTCAAAGGGCACTAAGCATAGAGTTGAAAACTGAGTTTCCTTGAGAGCTGCTTGGAAGCCTGATGGTGTGTGACGTTAGTGAGCCAAATGGAGTTGTTCTCCCACAAGAACCACTCAGCTGATCCTTCTTCAATATGCCCTTCACCAACATGCAGTGTTTCCTTGATTGAATTAGCTCTCACACCAATATTTGCGTCTAGAGCCTTTGCATTGAGGGCTATCTGAAAACGGCTGTGGCGCTGAAGTTGCCTGAGAATGTGGAGTTGGTGGCATGTGAAACCCGCATGTGGAGCATTCGTTTGTGTGGGATGGCTCTACCAGGTTCATTCCTAGATAATGCACTCAAAGGGCACTAAGCATAGAGTTGAAAACTGAGTTTCCTTGAGAGCTGCTTGGAAGCCTGATGGTGTGTGAAGTTAGTGAGCCAAATGGAGTTGTTCTCCACAAGAACCACTCGGCTGATCCTTCTTCAATATGCCCTTCACCAACATGCAGTGTTTCCTTGATTGAATTAGCTCTCACAGCAATATTTGCGTCTAGAGCCTTTGCATTGAGGGCTATCTGAAAACGGCTGTGGCGCTGAAGTTGCCTGAGAATGTGGAGTTGGTGGCATGTGAAACCCGAATGTGGAGCATTCGTTTGTGTGGGATGCTCTACCAGGTTCATTCCTAGATAATGCACTCAAAGGGCACTAAGCATAGAGTGTGAAAACTGAGTTTCCTTGAGAGCTGCTGGGAAGCCTGGTGGTGTGTGAAGTTAGTGAACCAAATGGAGTTGTTCTCCCACAAGAACCACTTGGCTGATCCTTCTTCATTATGCCCTTCACCAACATGCAGTGTTTCCTTGATTGAATTAGCTCTCACACCAGTATTTGCGTCTAGAGCCTTTGCATTGAGGGCTATCTGAAAATGGCTGTGGCGCTGAAGTTGCCTGAGAATGTGGAGTTGGTGGCATGTGAAACCCGCATGTGGAGCATTCGTTTGTGTGGGATGCTCTACCAGGTTCATTCCTAGATAATGCACTCAAAGGGCACTAAGCATAGAGTGTGAAAACTGAGTTTCCTTGAGAGCTGCTGGGAAGCCTGGTGGTGTGTGAAGTTAGTGAACCAAATGGAGTTGTTCTCCCACAAGAACCACTTGGCTGATCCTTCTTCATTATGCCCTTCACCAACATGCAGTGTTTCCTTGATTGAATTAGCTCTCACACCAGTATTTGCGTCTAGAGCCTTTGCATTGAGGGCTATCTGAAAATGGCTGTGGCGCTGAAGTTGCCTGAGAATGTGGAGTTGGTGGCATGTGAAACCCGCATGTGGAGCATTCGTTTGTGTGGGATGCTCTACCAGGTTCATTCCTAGATAATGCACTCAAAGGGCACTAAGCATAGAGTGTGAAAACTGAGTTTCCTTGAGAGCTGCTTGGAAGCCTGATGGTGTGTGAAGTTAGTGAGCCAAATGGAGTTGTTCTCCCACAAGAACCACTCGGCTGATCCTTCTTCAATATGCCCTTCACCAACATGCAGTGTTTCCTTGATTGAATTAGCTCTCACAGCAATATTTGCGTCTAGAGCCTTTGCATTGAGGGCTATCTGAAAACGGCTGTGGCGCTGAAGTTGCCTGAGAATGTGGAGTTGGTGGCATGTGAAACCCGAATGTGGAGCATTCGTTTGTGTGGGATGCTCTACCAGGTTCATTCCTAGATAATGCACTCAAAGGGCACTAAGCATAGAGTGTGAAAACTGAGTTTCCTTGAGAGCTGCTGGGAAGCCTGGTGGTGTGTGAAGTTAGTGAACCAAATGGAGTTGTTCTCCCACAAGAACCACTTGGCTGATCCTTCTTCATTATGCCCTTCACCAACATGCAGTGTTTCCTTGATTGAATTAGCTCTCACACCAGTATTTGCGTCTAGAGCCTTTGCATTGAGGGCTATCTGAAAATGGCTGTGGCGCTGAAATTGCCTGAGAATGTGGAGTTGGTGGCATGTGAAACCCGCATGTGGAGCATTCGTTTGTGTGGGATGCTCTACCAGGTTCATTCCTAGATAATGCACTCAAAGGGCACTAAGCATAGAGTGTGAAAACTGAGTTTCCTTGAGAGCTGCTTGGAAGCCTGATGGTGTTGTGTGAAGTTAGTGAGCCAAATGGAGTTGTTCTCCCACAAGAACCACTTGGCTGATCCTTCTTCAATATGCCCTTCACCAACATGCAGTGTTTCCTTGATTGAATTAGCTCTCACACCAATATTTGCGTCTAGAGCCTTTGCATTGAGGGCTATCTGAAAATAGCTGTGGCGCTGAATTTGCCTGAGAATGTGGAGTTGGTGGCATGTGAAACCCGCATGTGGAGCATTCGTTTGTGTGGGATGCTCTACCAGGTTCATTCCTAGATAATGCACTCAAAGGGCACTAAGCATAGAGTGTGAAAACTGAGTTTCCTTGAGAGCTGCTTGGAAGCCTGATGGTGTGTGAAGTTAGTGAGCCAAATGGAGTTGTTCTCCCACAAGAACCACTCGGCTGATCCTTCTTCAATATGCCCTTCACCAACATGCAGTGTTTCCTTGATTGAATTAGCTCTCACACCAATATTTGTGTCTAGAGCCTTTGCATTGAGGGCTATCTGAAAACGGCTGTGGCGCTAAAGTTGCCTGTCAATGTGGAGTTGGTCTCATGTGAAACCCGCATGTGGAGCATTCGTTTGTGTGGGATGCTCTACCAGGTTCATTCCTAGATAATGCACTCAAAGGGCACTAAGCATAGAGTGTGAAAACTGAGTTTCCTTGAGAGCTGCTTGGAAGCCTGATGGTGTGTGAAGTTAGTGAGCCAAATGGAGTTGTTCTCCCACAAGAACCACTCGGCTGATCCTTCTTCAATATGCCCTTCACCAACATGCAGTGTTTCCTTGATTGAATTAGCTCTCACACCAATATTTGCTTCTAGAGCCTTTGCATTGAGGGCTATCTGAAAACGGCTGTGGCGCTGAAGTTGCCTGAGAATGTGGAGTTGGTGGCATGTGAAACCCGCATGTGGAGCATTCGTTTGTGTGGGATGCTCTACCAGGTTCATTCCTAGATAATGCACTCAAAGGGCACTAAGCATAGAGTGTGAAAACTGAGTTTCCTTGAGAGCTGCTTGGAAGCCTGATGGTGTGTGAAGTTAGTGAGCCAAATGGAGTTGTTCTCCCACAAGAACCACTCGGCTGATCCTTCTTCAATATGCCCTTCACCAACATGCAGTGTTTCCTTGATTGAATTAGCTCTCACACCAATATTTGCGTCTAGAGCCTTTGCATTGAGGGCTATCTGAAAACGGCTGTGGCGCTGAAGTTGCCTGAGAATGTGGAGTTGGTGGCATGTGAAACCCGCATGTGGAGCATTCGTTTGTGTGGGATGCTCTACCAGGTTCATTCCTAGATAATGCACTCAAAGGGCACTAAGCATAGAGTGTGAAAACTGAGTTTCCTTGAGAGCTGCTTGGAAGCCTGATGGTGTGTGAAGTTAGTGAGCCAAATGGAGTTGTTCTCCCACAAGAACCACTCGGCTGATCCTTCTTCAATATGCCCTTCACCAACATGCAGTGTTTCCTTGATTGAATTAGCTCTCACACCAATATTTGCGTCTAGAGCCTTTGCATTGAGGGCTATCTGAAAACGGCTGTGGCGCTGAAGTTGCCTGTCAATGTGGAGTTGGTGGCATGTGAAACCCGCATGTGGAGCATTCGTTTGTGTGGGATGCTCTACCAGGTTCATTCCTAGATAATGCACTCAAAGGGCACTAAGCATAGAGTGTGAAAACTGAGTTTCCTTGAGAGCTGCTTGGAAGCCTGATGGTGTGTGAAGTTAGTGAGCCAAATGGAGTTGTTCTCCCACAAGAACCACTCGGCTGATCCTTCTTCAATATGCCCTTCACCAACATGCAGTGTTTCCTTGATTGAATTAGCTCTCACACCAATATTTGCGTCTAGAGCCTTTGCATTGAGGGCTATCTGAAAACGGCTGTGGCGCTGAAGTTGCCTGTGAATGTGGAGTTGGTGGCATGTGAAACCCGCATGTGGAGCATTCGTTTGTGTGGGATGCTCTACCAGGTTCATTCCTAGATAATGCACTCAAAGGGCACTAAGCATAGAGTGTGAAAACAGTTTCCTTGAGAGCTGCTTGGAAGCCTGATGGTGTGTGAAGTTAGTGAGCCAAATGGAGTTGTTCTCCCACAAGAACCACTCGGCTGATCCTTCTTCAATATGCCCCTTCACCAACATGCAGTGTTTCCTTGATTGAATTAGCTCTCACACCAATATTTGCGTCTAGAGCCTTTGCATTGAGGGCTATCTGAAACGGCTGTGGCGCTGAAGTTGCCTGTGAATGTGGAGTTGGTGGCATGGAAACCCGCATGTGGAGCATTCGTTTGTGTGGGATGCTCACCAACCTTCATTTCAGTCCTAGGTACTCAAAAGGCACTAAGCATAGAGTGTGAAAACTGAGTTTCCTTGAGAGCTGCTTGGAAGCCTGATGGTGTGTGAAGTTAGTGAGCCAAATGGAGTTGTTCTCCCACAAGAACCACTCGGCTGATCCTTCTTCAATATGCCCTTCACCAACATGCAGTGTTTCCTTGATTGAATTAGCTCTCACACCAATATTTGCGTCTAGAGCCTTTGCATTGAGGGCTATCTGAAAACGGCTGTGGCGCTGAAGTTGCCTGTCAATGTGGAGTTGGTGGCATGTGAAACCCGCATGTGGAGCATTCGTTTGTGTGGGATGCTCTACCAGGTTCATTCCTAGATAATGCACTCAAAGGGCACTAAGCATAGAGTGTGAAAACTGAGTTTCCTTGAGAGCTGCTTGGAAGCCTGATGGTGTGTGAAGTTAGTGAGCCAAATGGAGTTGTTCTCCCACAAGAACCACTCGGCTGATCCTTCTTCAATATGCCCTTCACCAACATGCAGTGTTTCCTTGATTGAATTAGCTCTCACACCAATATTTGCGTCTAGAGCCTTTGCATTGAGGGCTATCTGAAAACGGCTGTGGCGCTGAAGTTGCCTGTGAATGTGGAGTTGGTGGCATGTGAAACCCGCATGTGGAGCATTCGTTTGTGTGGGATGCTCTACCAGGTTCATTCCTAGATAATGCACTCAAAGGGCACTAAGCATAGAGTGTGAAAACTGAGTTTCCTTGAGAGCTGTTTGGAAGCCTGATGGTGTGTGAAATGGAGTTGTTCTCCCACAAGAACCATTCGGCTGATCCTTCTTCAATATGCCCTTCACCAACATGCAGTGTTTCCTTGATTGAATTAGCTCTCACACCAATATTTGCGTCTAGAGCCTTTGCATTGAGGGCTATCTGAAAACGGCTGTGGCGCTGAAGTTGCCTGTGAATGTGGAGTTGGTGGCATGTGAAACCCGCATGTGGAGCATTCGTTTGTGTGGGATGCTCACCAACCTTCATTTCAGTCCTAGGTACTCAAAAGGCACTAAGCATAGAGTGTGAAAACTGAGTTTCCTTGAGAGCTGCTTGGAAGCCTGATGGTGTGTGAAGTTAGTGAGCCAAATGGAGTTGTTCTCCCACAAGAACCACTCGGCTGATCCTTCTTCAATATGCCCTTCACCAACATGCAGTGTTTCCTTGATTGAATTAGCTCTCACACCAATATTTGCGTCTAGAGCCTTTGCATTGAGGGCTATCTGAAAACGGCTGTGGCGCTGAAGTTGCCTGTGAATGTGGAGTTGGTGGCATGTGAAACCCGCATGTGGAGCATTCGTTTGTGTGGGATGCTCTACCAGGTTCATTCCTAGATAATGCACTCAAAGGGCACTAAGCATAGAGTGTGAAAACTGAGTTTCCTTGAGAGCTGTTTGGAAGCCTGATGGTGTGTGAAGTTAGTGAGCCAAATGGAGTTGTTCTCCCACAAGAACCACTCGGCTGATCCTTCTTCAATATGCCCTTCACCAACATGCAGTGTTTCCTTGATTGAATTAGCTCTCACACCAATATTTGCGTCTAGAGCCTTTGCATTGAGGGCTATCTGAAAACGGCTGTGGCGCTGAAGTTGCCTGTGAATGTGGAGTTGGTGGCATGTGAAACCCGCATGTGGAGCATTCGTTTGTGTGGGATGCTCACCAACCTTCATTTCAGTCCTAGGTACTCAAAAGGCACTAAGCATAGAGTGTGAAAACTGAGTTTCCTTGAGAGCTGCTTGGAAGCCTGATGGTGTGTGAAGTTAGTGAGCCAAATGGAGTTGTTCTCCCACAAGAACCACTCGGCTGATCCTTCTTCAATATGCCCTTCACCAACATGCAGTGTTTCCTTGATTGAATTAGCTCTCACACCAATATTTGCGTCTAGAGCCTTTGCATTGAGGGCTATCTGAAAACGGCTGTGGCGCTGAAGTTGCCTGAGAATGTGGAGTTGGTGGCATGTGAAACCCGCATGTGGAGCATTCGTTTGTGTGGGATGCTCTACCAGGTTCATTCCTAGATAATGCACTCAAAGGGCACTAAGCATAGAGTGTGAAAACTGTTTCCTTGAGAGCTGCTTGGAAGCCTGATGGTGTGTGAAGTTAGTGAGCCAAATGGAGTTGTTCTCCCACAAGAACCACTCGACTGATCCTTCTTCAATATGCCCCTTCACCAACATGCAGTGTTTCCTTGATTGAATTAGCTCTCACACCAATATTTGCGTCTAGAGCCTTTGCATTGAGGGCTATCTGAAAACGGCTGTGGCGCTGAAGTTGCCTGTGAATGTGGAGTTGGTGGCATGTGAAACCCGCATGTGGAGCATTCGTTTGTGTGGGATGCTCACCAACCTTCATTTCATTCCTACGTACTCAAAAGGCACTAAGCATAGAGTGTGAAAACTGAGTTTCCTTGAGAGCTGCTTGGAAGCCTGTTGGTGTGTGAAGTTAGTGAGCCAAATGGAGTTGTTCTCCCACAAGAACCACTCGGCTGATCCTTCTTCAATATGCCCTTCACCAACATGCAGTGTTTCCTTGATTGAATTAGCTCTCACACCAATATTTGTGTCTAGAGCCTTTGCATTGTGGGCTATCTGAAAACGGCTGTGGCGCTGAAGTTGCCTGAGAATGTGGAGTTGGTGGCATGTGAAACCCGCATGTGGAGCATTCGTTTGTGTGGGATGCTCTACCAGGTTCATTCCTAGATAATGCACTCAAAGGGCACTAAGCATAGAGTGTGAAAACTGAGTTTCCTTGAGAGCTGCTTGGAAGCCTGATGGTGTGTGAAGTTAGTGAGCCAAATGGAGTTGTTCTCCCACAAGAACCACTCGGCTGATCCTTCTTCAATATGCCCTTCACCAACATGCAGTGTTCCCTTGATTGAATTAGCTCTCACACCAATATTTGCGTCTAGAGCCTTTGCATTGAGGGCTATCTGAAAATAGCTGTGGCGCTGAAGTTGCCTGAGAATGTGGAGTTGGTGGCATGTGAAACCCGCATGTGGAGCATTCGTTTGTGTGGGGTGCTCTACCAGGTTCATTCCTAGATAATGCACTCAAAGGGCACTAAGCATAGAGTGTGAAAACTGAGTTTCCTTGAGAACTGCTTGGAAGCCTGATGGTGTGTGAAGTTAGTGAGCCAAATGGAGTTGTTCTCCCACAAGAACCACTCAGCTGATCCTTCTTCAATATGTCCTTCACCAACATGCAGTGTTTCCTTGATTCAATTAGCTCTCACACCAATATTTGTGTCTAGAGCCTTTGCATTGAGGGCTATCTGAAAACGGCTGTGGCGCTGAAGTTGCCTGTGAATGTGGAGTTGGTGGCATGTGAAACCCGCATGTGGAGCATTCGTTTGTGTGGGATGCTCTACCAGGTTCATTCCTAGATAATGCACTCAAAGGGCACTAAGCATAGAGTGTGAAAACTGAGTTTCCTTGAGAGCTGCTTGGAAGCCTGATGGTGTGTGAAGTTAGTGAGCCAAATGGAGTTGTTCTCCCACAAGAACCACTTGGCTGATCCTTCTTCAATATGCTCTTCACCAACATGCAGTGTTTCCTTGATTGAATTAGCTCTCACACCAATATTTGCGTCTAAGAAGGCAGCTTTGCATTGAGGGCTATCTGAAAACGGCTGTTGGCGCTGAAGTTGCCTGAGAATGTGGAGTTGGTGGCATGTGAAACCCGCATGTGGAGCATTCGTTTGTGTGGGATGCTCTACCAGGTTCATTCCTAGATAATGCACTCAAAGGGCACTAAGCATAGAGTGTGAAAACTGAGTTTCCTTGAGAGCTGCTTGGAAGCCTGATGGTGTGTGAAGTTAGTGAGCCAAATGGAGTTGTTCTCCCACAAGAACCACTCGGCTGATCCTTCTTCAATATGCCCTTCACCAACATGCAGTGTTTCCTTGATTGAATTAGCTCTCACACCAATATTTGCGTCTAGAGCCTTTGCATTGAGGGCTATCTGAAAACGGGTGTGGCGCTGAAGTTGCCTGAGAATGTGGAGTTGGTGGCATGTGAAACCCGCATGTGGAGCATTCGTTTGTGTGGGATGCTCTACCAGGTTCATTCCTAGATAATGCACTCAAAGGGCACTAAGCATAGAGTGTGAAAACTGAGTTTCCTTGAGAGATGCTTGGAAGCCTGATGGTGTGTGAAGTTAGTGAGCCAAATGGAGTTGTTCTCCCACAAGAACCACTCGGCTGATCCTTCTTCAATATGCCCATCACCAAAATGCAGTGTTTCCTTGATTGAATTAGCTCTCACACCAATATTTGCGTCTAGAACCTTTGCATTGAGGGATATCTGAAAACGGCTGTGGCGCTGAAGTTGCCTGAGAATGTGGAGTTGGTGGCATGTGAAACCCGCATGTGGAGCATTCGTTTGTGTGGGATGCTCTACCAGGTTCATTCCTAGATAATGCACTCAAAGGGCACTAAGCCTAGAGTGTGAAAACTGAGTTTCCTTGAGAGCTGTTTGGAAGCCTGATGGTGTGTGAAGTTAGTGAGCCAAATGGAGTTGTTCTCCCACAAGAACCACTCGGCTGATCCCTTCTTCAATATGCCCTTCACCAACATGCAGTGTTTCCTTGATTGAATTAGCTCTCACACCAATATTTGTGTCTAGAGCCTTTGCATTGAGGGCTATCTGAAAACGGCAGTGGCGCTGAAGTTGCCTGAGAATGTGGAGTTGGTGGCATGTGAAACCCGCATTTGGGCGTTTGTTTGTGTGGGATGCTCTACCAGGTTCATTCCTAGATAATGCACTCAAAGGGCACTAAGCCTTAGAGTGTGAAAACTGAGTTTCCTTGAGAGCTGCTTGGAAGCCTGATGGTGTGTGAAGTTAGTGAGCCAAATGGAGTTGTTCTCCCACAAGAACCACTCGGCTGATCCTTCTTCAATATGCCCTTCACCAACATGCAGTGTTTCCTTGATTGAATTAGCTCTCACACCAATATTTGCGTCTAGAGCCTTTGCATTGAGGGCTATCTGAAAACGGCTGTGGCGCTGAAGTTGCCTGTGAATGCGGAGTTGGTGGCATGTGAAACAACGAATGTGGAGCATTCGTTTGTGTGGGATCCTCACCAACCTTCATTTCAGTCCTAGGTACTCAAAAGGCACTAAGGATAGAGTGTGAAAACTGAGTTTCCTTGAGAGCTGCTTGGAAGCCTGATGGTGTGTGAAGTTAGTGAGCCAAATGGAGTTGTTCTCCCACAAGAACCACTCGGCTGATCATTCTTCAATATGCCCTTCACCAACATGCAGTGTTTCCTTGATTGAATTAGCTCTCACACCAATATTTGCGTCTAGAGCCTTTGCATTGAGGGCTATCTGAAAACGGCTGTGGCGCTGAAGTTGCCTGAGAATGTGGAGTTGGTGGCATGTGAAACCCGCATGTGGAGCATTCGTTTGTGTGGGATGCTCTACCAGGTTCATTCCTAGATAATGCACTCAAAGGGCACTAAGCATAGAGTGTGAAAACTGAGTTTCCTTGAGAGCTGCTTGGAAGCCTGATGGTGTGTGAAGTTAGTGAGCCAAATGGAGTTGTTCTCCCACAAGAACCACTTGGCTGATCCTTCTTCAATATGCCCTTCACCAACATGCAGTGTTTCCTTGATTGAATTAGCTCTCACACCAATATTTGCGTCTAGAGCCTTTGCATTGAGGGCTATCTGAAAATGCTGTGGCGCTGAAGTTGCCTGAGAATGTGGAGTTGGTGGCATGTGAAACCCGCATGTGGAGCATTCGTTTGTGTTGGATGCTCTACCAGGTTCATTCCTAGATAATGCACTCAAAGGGCACTAAGCCTAGAGTGTGAAAACTGAGTTTCCTTGAGAGCTGCTTGGAAGCCTGATGGTGTGTGAAGTTAGTGAGCCAAATGGAGTTGTTCTCCCACAAGAACCACTCGGCTGATCCTTCTTCAATATGCCCTTCACCAACATGCAGTGTTTCCTTGATTGAATTAGCTCTCACACCAATATTTGCGTCTAGAGCCTTTGCATTGAGGGCTATCTGAAAACGGCTGTGGCGCTGAAGTTGCCTGAGAATGTGGAGTTGGTGGCATGTGAAACCCGCATGTGGAGCATTCGTTTGTGTGGGATGCTCTACCAGGTTCATTCCTAGATAATGCACTCAAAGGGCACTAAGCATAGAGTGTGAAAACTGAGTTTCCTTGAGAGCTGCTTGGAAGCCTGATGGTGTGTGAAGTTAGTGAGCCAAATGGAGTTGTTCTCCCACAAGAACCACTCGGCTGATCCTTCTTCAATATGCCCTTCACCAACATGCAGTGTTTCCTTGATTGAATTAGCTCTCACACCAATATTTGCGTCTAGAACCTTTGCATTGAGGGCTATCTGAAAATGGCTGTGGCGCTGAAGTTGCCTGAGAATGTGGAGTTGGTGGCATGTGAAACCCGCATGTGGAGCATTCGTTTGTGTGGGATGCTCTACCAGGTTCATTCCTAGATAATGCACTCAAAGGGCACTAAGCATAGAGTTGAAAACTGAGTTTCCTTGAGAGCTGCTTGGAAGCCTGATGGTGTGTGAAGTTAGTGAGCCAAATGGAGTTGTTCTCCCACAAGAACCACTCGGCTGATCCTTCTTCAATATGCCCTTCACCAACATGCAGTGTTTCCTTGATTGAATTAGCTCTCACACCAATATTTGCGTCTAGAGCCTTTGCATTGAGGGCTATCTGAAAACGGCTGTGGTGCTGAAGTTGCCTGTCAATGTGGAGTTGGTGGCATATGAAACCCGCATGTGGAGCATTCGTTTGTGTGGGATGCTCTACCAGGTTCATTCCTAGATAATGCACTCAAAGGGCACTAAGCATAGAGTGTGAAAACTGAGTTTCCTTGAGAGCTGCTTGGAAGCCTGATGGTGTGTGAAGTTAGTGAGCCAAATGGAGTTGTTCTCCCACAAGAACCACTCGGCTGATCCTTCTTCAATATGCCCTTCACCAACATGCAGTGTTTCCTTGATTGAATTAGCTCTCACACCAATATTTGCGTCTAGAGCCTTTGCATTGAGGGCTATCTGAAAACGGCTGTGGTGCTGAAGTTGCCTGAGAATGTGGAGTTGGTGGCATGTGAAACCCGCATGTGGAGCATTCGTTTGTGTGGGATGCTAACCAACTTTCATTTCAGTCCTAGGTACTCAAAAGGCACTAAGCATAGAGTGTGAAAACTGAGTTTCCTTGAGAGCTGCTTGGAAGCCTGTTGGTGTGTGAAGTTAGTGAGCCAAATGGAGTTGTTCTCCCACAAGAACCACTCGGCTGATCCTTCTTCAATATGCCCTTCACCAACATGCAGTGTTTCCTTGATTGAATTAGCTCTCACACCAATATTTGCGTCTAGAGCCTTTGCATTGAGGGCTATCTGAAAACGGCTGTCGCGCTGAAGTTGCCTGAGAATGTGGAGTTGGTGGCATGTGAAACCCGCATGTGTAGCATTCGTTTGTGTGGGATGCTAACCAACTTTCATTTCAGTCCTAGGTACTCAAAAGGCACTAAGCATAGAGTGTGAAAACTGAGTTTCCTTGAGAGCTGCTTGGAAGCCTGATGGTGTGTGAAGTTAGTGAGCCAAATGGAGTTGTTCTCCCACAAGAACCACTCGGCTGATCCTTGTTCAATATGCCCTTCACCAACATGCAGTGTTTCCTTGATTGAATTAGCTCTCACACCAATATTTGCGTCTAGAGCCTTTGCATTGAGGGCTATCTGAAAACGGCTGTCGCGCTGAAGTTGCCTGAGAATGTGGAGTTGGTGGCATGTGAAACCCGCATGTGGAGCATTCGTTTGTGTGGGATGCTCTACCAGGTTCATTCCTAGATAATGCACTCAAAGGGCACTAAGCATAGAGTGTGAAAACTGAGTTTCCTTGAGAGCTGCTTGGAAGCCTGATGGTGTGTGAAGTTAGTGAGCCAAATGGAGTTGTTCTCCCACAAGAACCACTTGGCTGATCCTTCTTCATTATGCCCTTCACCAACATGCAGTGTTTCCTTGATTGAATTAGCTCTCACACCAGTATTTGCGTCTAGAGCCTTTGCATTGAGGGCTATCTGAAAACGGCAGTGGCGCTGAAGTTGCCTGAGAATGTGGAGTTGGTGGCATGTGAAACCCGCATGTGGAGCATTCGTTTGTGTGGGATGCTCTACCAGGTTCATTCCTAGATAATGCACTCAAAGGGCACTAAGCATAGAGTGTGAAAACTGAGTTTCCTTGAGAGCTGCTTGGAAGCCTGATGGTGTGTGAAGTTAGTGAGCCAAATGGAGTTGTTCTCCCACAAGAACCACTCGGCTGATCCTTGTTCAATATGCCCTTCACCAACACGCAGTGTTTCCTTGATTGAATTAGCTCTCACACCAATATTTGCGTCTAGAGCCTTTGCATTGAGGGCTATCTGAAAACGGCAGTGGCGCTGAAGTTGCCTGAGAATGTGGAGTTGGTGGCATGTGAAACCCGCATGTGGAGCATTCGTTTGTGTGGGATGCTCTACCAGGTTCATTCCTAGATAATGCACTCAAAGGGCACTAAGCATAGAGTGTGAAAACTGAGTTTCCTTGAGAGCTGCTGGGAAGCCTGATGGTGTGTGAAGTTAGTGAGCCAAATGGAGTTGTTCTCCCACAAGAACCACTCGGCTGATCCTTCTTCAATATGCCCTTCACCAACATGCAGTGTTTCCTTGATTGAATTAGCTCTCACACCAATATTTGCGTCTAGAGCCTTTGCATTGAGGGCTATCTGAAAACGGCTGTCGCGCTGAAGTTGCCTGAGAATGTGGAGTTGGTGGCATGTGAAACCCGCACGTTGAGCATTCGTTTGTGTGGGATGCTAACCAACTTTCATTTCAGTCCTAGGTACTCAAAAGGCACTAAGCCTAGAGTGTGAAAACTGAGTTTCCTTGAGAGCTGCTTGGAAGCCTGATGGTGTGTGAAGTTAGTGAGCCAAATGGAGTTGTTCTCCCACAAGAACCACTCGGCTGATCCTTCTTCAATATGCCCTTCACCAACATGCAGTGTTTCCTTGATTGAATTAGCTCTCACACCAGTATTTGCGTCTAGAGCCCCTGCATTGAGGGCTATCTGAAAACGGCTGTGGCGCTGAAGTTGCCTGAGAATGTGGAGTTGGTGGCATGTGAAACCCGCATGTGGAGCATTCGTTTGTGTGGGATGCTCTACCAGGTTCATTCCTAGATAATGCACTCAAAGGGCACTAAGCATAGAGTGTGAAAACTGAGTTTCTTTGAGAGCTGCTTGGAAGCCTGATGGTGTGTGAAGTTAGTGAGCCAAATGGAGTTGTTCTCCCACAAGAACCACTCGGCTGATCCTTCTTCAATATGCCCTTCACCAACATGCAGTGTTTCCTTGATTGAATTAGCTCTCACACCAATATTTGCGTCTAGATCCTTTGCATTGTGGGCTATCTGAAAACGGCTGTGGCGCTGAAGTTGCCTGAGAATGTGGAGTTGGTGGCATGTGAAACCCGCATGTGGAGCATTCGTTTGTGTGGGATGCTCTACCAGGTTCATTCCTAGATAATGCACTCAAAGGGCAATAAGTCTAGAGCGTGAAAACTGAGTTTCCTTGAGAGCTGCTTGGAAGCCTGGTGGTGTGTGAAGTTAGTGAGCCAAATGGAGTTGTTCTCCCACAAGAACCACTCGGCTGATCCTTCTTCAATATGCCCTTCACCAACATGCAGTGTTTCCTTGATTGAATTAGCTCTCACACCAATATTTGCGTCTAGAGCCTTTGCATTGAGGGCTATCTGAAAACGGCTGTGGCGCTGAAGTTGCCTGAGAATGTGGAGTTGGTGGCATGTGAAACCCGCATGTGGAGCATTCGTTTGTGTGGGATGCTCTACCAGGTTCATTCCTAGATAATGCACTCAAAGGGCACTAAGCATAGAGTGTGAAAACTGAGTTTCCTTGAGAGCTGCTTGGAAGCCTGGTGGTGTGTGAAGTTAGTGAGCCAAATGGAGTTGTTCTCCCACAAGAACCACTCGGCTGATCCTTCTTCAGTATGCCCTTCACCAACATGCAGTGTTTCCTTGATTGAATTAGCTGTCATGCCAGTATTTGCATCTAGAGCCTTTGCATTGAGAGCTATCTGAAAATGGCTGTGGCGCTGAAGTTGCCTGAGAATGTGGAGTTGGTGGCATGTGAAACCCGCATGTGGAGCATTCGTTTGTGTGGGATGCTCTACCAGGTTCATTCCTAGATAATGCACTCAAAGGGCACTAAGCATAGAGTGTGAAAACTGAGTTTCCTTGAGAGCTGCTTGGAAGCCTGATGGTGTGTGAAGTTAGTGAGCCAAATGGAGTTGTTCTCCCACAAGAACCACTCAGCTGATCTTCTTCAATATGCTCTTCACCAACATGCAGTGTTTCCTTGATTGAATTAGCTCTCACACCAATATTTGCGTCTAGAGCCTTTGCATTGAGGGCTATCTGAAAACGGCTGTGGCGCTGAAGTTGCCTGTGAATGTGGAGTTGGTGGCATGTGAAACCCGCATGTGGAGCATTCGTTTGTGTGGGATGCTCTACCAGGTTCATTCCTAGATAATGCACTCAAAGGGCACTAAGCGTAGAGTTGAAAACTGAGTTTCCTTGAGAGCTGCTTGGAAGCCTGATGGTGTGTGAAGTTAGTGAGCCAAATGGAGTTGTTCTCCCACAAGAACCACTTGGCTGATCCTTCTTCATTATGCCCTTCACCAACATGCAGTGTTTCCTTGATTGAATTAGCTCTCACACCAATATTTGCGTCTAGAGCCTTTGCATTGAGGGCTATCTGAAAACGGCTGTGGCGCTGAAGTTGCCTGAGAATGTGGAGTTGGTGGCATGTGAAACCCGCATGTGGAGCATTCGTTTGTGTGGGATGCTCTACCAGGTTCATTCCTAGATAATGCACTCAAAGGGCACTAAGCATAGAGTGTGAAAACTGAGTTTCCTTGAGAGCTGCTTGGAAGCCTGATGGTGTGTGAAGTTAGTGAGCCAAATGGAGTTGTTCTCCCACAAGAACCACTCGGCTGATCCTTCTTCAATATGCCCTTCACCAACATGCAGTGTTTCCTTGATTGAATTAGCTCTCACACCAATATTTGCGTCTAGAGCCTTTGCATTGAGGGCTATCTGAAAACAGCTGTGGTGCTGAAGTTGCCTGTGAATGTGGAGTTGGTGGCATGTGAAACCCGCATGTGGAGCATTCGTTTGTGTGGGATGCTCTACCAGGTTCATTCCTAGATAATGCACTCAAAGGGCACTAAGCATAGAGTGTGAAAACTGAGTTTCCTTGAGAGCTGCTTGGAAGCCTGATGGTGTGTGAAGTTAGTGAGCCAAATGGAGTTGTTCTCCCACAAGAACCACTCGGCTGATCCTTGTTCAATATGCCCTTCACCAACACGCAGTGTTTCCTTGATTGAATTAGCTCTCACACCAATATTTGCGTCTAGAGCCTTTGCATTGAGGGCTATCTGAAAACGGCTGTGGCGCTGAAGTTGCCTGTCAATGTGGAGTTGGTGGCATGTGAAACCCGCATGTGGAGCATTCGTTTGTGTGGGATGCTCTACCAGGTTCATTCCTAGATAATGCACTCAAAGGGCACTAAGCATAGAGTGTGAAAACTGAGTTTCCTTGAGAGCTGCTTGGAAGCCTGATGGTGTGTGAAGTTAGTGAGCCAAATGGAGTTGTTCTCCCACAAGAACCACTCGGCTGATCCTTCTTCCATATGCCCTTCACCAACATGCAGTGTTTCCTTGATTGAATTAGCTCTCACACCAATATTTGCGTCTAGAGCCTTTGCATTGAGGGCTATCTGAAAACGGCAGTGACGCTGAAGTTGCCTGTGAATGTGGAGTTGGTGGCATGTGAAACCCGCATGTGGAGCATTCGTTTGTGTGGGATGCTAACCAACTTTCATTTCAGTCCTAGGTACTCAAAAGGCACTAAGTCTAGAGTGTGAAAACTGAGTTTCCTTGAGAGCTGCTTGGAAGCCTGATGGTTTGTGAAGTTAGTGAGCCAAATGGAGTTGTTCTCCCACAAGAACCACTCGGCTGATCCTTCTTCAATATGCCCTTCACCAACATGCAGTGTTTCCTTGAATGAATTAGCTGTCACGCCAGTATTTGCATCTAGAGCCTTTGCATTGAGAGCTATCTGAAAATGGCTGTGGCGCTGAATTTGCCTGAGAATGTGGAGTTGGTGGCATGTGAAACCCGCATGTAGAGCATTCGTTTGTGTGGGATGCTCTACCAGGTTCATTCCTAGATAATGCACTGAAAGGGCACTAAGCATAGAGTGTGAAAACTGAGTTTCCTTGAGAGCTGCTGGGAAGCCTGATGGTGTGTGAAGTTAGTGAGCCAAATGGAGTTGTTCTCCCACAAGAACCACTCGGCTGATCCTTCTTCAATATGCCCTTCAACAACATGCAGTGTTTCCTTGATTGAATTAGCTCTCACACCAATATTTGCGTCTAGAGCCTTTGCATTGAGGGCTATCTGAAAACGGCTGTCGCGCTGAAGTTGCCTGAGAATGTGGAGTTGGTGGCATGTGAAACCCGCATGTGGAGCATTCGTTTGTGTGGGATGCTCTACCAGGTTCATTCTTAGATAATGCACTCAAAGGGCACTAAGCATAGAGTGTGAAAACTGAGTTTCCTTGAGAGCTGCTTGGAAGCCTGATGGTGTGTGAAGTTAGTGAGCCAAATGGAGTTGTTCTCCCACAAGAACCACTCAGCTGATCTTCTTCAATATGCCCTTCACCAACATGCAGTGTTTCCTTGATTGAATTAGCTCTCACACCAATATTTGCGTCTAGAGCCTTTACATTGAGGGCTATCTGAAAACGGCTGTGGCGCTGAAGTTGCCTGTGAATGTGGAGTTGGTGGCATGTGAAACCCGCATGTGGAGCATTCGTTTGTGTGGGATGCTCTACCAGGTTCATTCCTAGATAATGCACTCAAAGGGCACTAAGCATAGAGTGTGAAAACTGAGTTTCCTTGAGAGCTGCTTGGAAGCCTGATGGTGTGTGAAGTTAGTGAGCCAAATGGAGTTGTTCTCCCACAAGAACCACTCGGCTGATCCTTCTTCAATATGCCCTTCACCAACACGCAGTGTTTCCTTGATTGAATTAGCTCTCACACCAATATTTGCGTCTAGAGCCTTTGCATTGAGGGCTATCTGAAAACGGCTGTGGCGCTGAAGTTGCCTGAGAATGTGGAGTTGGTGGCATGTGAAACCCGCATGTGGAGCATTCGTTTGTGTGGGATGCTCTACCAGGTTCATTCCTAGATAATGCACTCAAAGGGCACTAAGCATAGAGTGTGAAAACTGAGTTTCCTTGAGAGCTGCTTGGAAGCCTGATGGTGTGTGAAGTTAGTGAGCCAAATGGAGTTGTTCTCCCACAAGAACCACTCGGCTGATCCTTCTTCAATATGCCCTTCAACAACATGCAGTGTTTCCTTGATTGAATTAGCTCTCACACCAATATTTGCGTCTAGAGCCTTTGCATTGAGGGCTATCTGAAAACGGCTGTGGCGCTGAAGTTGCCTGAGAATGTGGAGTTGGTGGCATGTGAAACCCGCATGTGGAGCATTCGTTTGTGTGGGATGCTCTACCAGGTTCATTCCTAGATAATGCACTCAAAGGGCACTAAGCATAGAGTGTGAAAACTGAGTTTCCTTGAGAGCTGCTTGGAAGCCTGATGGTGTGTGAAGTTAGTGAGCCAAATGGAGTTGTTCTCCCACAAGAACCACTCAGCTGATCTTCTTCAATATGCCCTTCACCAACATGCAGTGTTTCCTTGATTGAATTAGCTCTCACACCAATATTTGCGTCTAGAGCCTTTGCATTGAGGGCTATCTGAAAACGGCTGTGGCGCTGAAGTTGCCTGTGAATGTGGAGTTGGTGGCATGTGAAACCCGCATGTGGAGCATTCGTTAGTGTGGGATGCTCTACCAGGTTCATTCCTAGATAATGCACTCAAAGGGCACTAAGCATAGAGTGTGAAAACTGAGTTTCCTTGAGAGCTGCTTGGAAGCCTGGTGGTGTGTGAAGTTAGTGAGCCAAATGGAGTTGTTCTCCCACAAGAACCACTTGGCTGATCCTTCTTCATTATGCCCTTCACCAACATGCAGTGTTTCCTTGATTGAAGTAGCTCTCACACCAGTATTTGCGTCTAGAGCCTTTGCATTGAGGGCTATCTGAAAACGGCGGTGGCGCTGAAGTTGCCTGAGAATGTGAAGTTGGTGGCATGTGAAACCCGCATGTGGAGCATTCGTTTGTGTGGGATGCTCTACCAGGTTCATTCCTAGATAATGCACTCAAAGGGCACTAAGCCTAGAGTGTGAAAACTGAGTTTCCTTGAGAGCTGCTTGGAAGCCTGATGGTGTGTGAAGTTAGTGAGCCAAATGGAGTTGTTCTCCCACAAGAACCACTTGGCTGATCCTTCTTCATTATGCCCTTCACCAACATGCAGTGTTTCCTTGATTGAAGTAGCTCTCACACCAGTATTTGCGTCTAGAGCCTTTGCCTTGAGGGCTATCTGAAAACGGCTGTGGCGCTGAAGTTGCCTGTCAATGTGGAGTTGGTGGCATGTGAAACCCGCATGTGGAGCATTCGTTTGTGTGGGATGCTCTACCAGGTTCATTCCTAGATAATGCAGTCAAAGGGCACTAAGCCTAGAGTGTGAAATCTGAGTTTCCTTGAGAGCTGCTTGGAAGCGTGATGGTGTGTGAAGTTAGTGAGCCAAATGGAGTTGTTCTCCCACAAGAACCACTCGGCTGATCCTTCTTCAATATGCCCTTCACCAACATGCAGTGTTTCCTTGATTGAATTAGCTCTCACACTAATATTTGCGTCTAGAGCCTTTGCATTGAGGGCTATCTGAAAACGGCTGTGGCGCTGAAGTTGCCTGTCAATGTGGAGTTGGTGGCATGTGAAACCCGCATGTGGAGCATTCGTTTGTGTGGGATGCTCTACCAGGTTCATTCCTAGATAATGCAGTCAATGGGCACTAAGCATAGAGTGTGAAAACTGAGTTTCCTTGAGAGCTGCTTGGAAGCGTGATGGTGTGTGAAGTTAGTGAGCCAAATGGAGTTGTTCTCCCACAAGAACCACTCAGCTGATCCTTCTTCAATATGCCCTTCACCAACATGCAGTGTTTCCTTGATTGAATTAGCTCTCACACCAATATTTGCGTCTAGAGCCTTTGCATTGAGGAATATCTGAAAACGGCTGTGGCGCTGAAGTTGCCTGAGAATGTGGAGTTGGTGGCATGTGAAACCCGCATGTGGAGCATTCGTTTGTGTGGGATGCTCTACCAGGTTCATTCCTAGATAATGCACTCAAAGGGCACTAAGCATAGAGTGTGAAAACTGAGTTTCCTTGAGAGCTGCTTGGAAGCCTGATGGTGTGTGAAGTTAGTGAGACAAATGGAGTTGTTCTCCCACAAGAACCACTCAGCTGATCCTTCTTCAATATGCCCTTCACCAACATGCAGTGTTTCCTTGATTGAATTAGCTCTCACACCAATATTTGCGTCTAGAGCCTTTGCATTGAGGGCTATCTAAAAACGGCTGTGGCGCTGAAGTTGCCTGTGAATGTGGAGTTGGTGGCATGTGAAACCCGCATGTGGAGCATTCGTTTGTGTGGGATGCTAACCAACTTTCATTTCAGTCCTAGGTACTCAAAAGGCACTAAGCCTAGAGTGTGAAAACTGAGTTTCCTTGAGAGCTGCTTGGAAGCCTGATGGTTTGTGAAGTTAGTGAGCCAAATGGAGTTGTTCTCCCACAAGAACCACTCGGCTGATCCTTCTTCAATATGCCCTTCACCAACATGCAGTGTTTCCTTGAATGAATTAGCTCTCACACCAATATTTGCGTCTAGAGCCTTTGCATTGAGGGCTATCTGAAAATGGCTGTGGCGCTGAATTTGCCTGAGAATGTGGAGTTGGTGGCATGTGAAACCCGCATGTGGAGCATTCGTTTGTGTGGGATTCTCTACCAGGTTCATTCCTAGATAATGCACTCAAAGGGCACTAAGCATAGAGTGTGAAAACTGAGTTTCCTTGAGAGCTGCTGGGAAGCCTGATGGTGTGTGAAGTTAGTGAGCCAAATGGAGTTGTTCTCCCACAAGAACCACTCGGCTGATCCTTCTTCAATATGCCCTTCACCAACATGCAGTGTTTCCTTGATTGAATTAGCTCTCACACCAATATTTGCGTCTAGAGCCTTTGCATTGAGGGCTATCTGAAAACGGCAGTGGCGCTGAAGTTGCCTGAGAATGTGGAGTTGGTGGCATGTGAAACCCGCATGTGGAGCATTCGTTTGTGTGGGATGCTCTACCAGGTTCATTCCTAGATAATGCACTCAAAGGGCACTAAGCATAGAGTGTGAAAACTGAGTTTCCTTGAGAGCTGCTTGGAAGCCTGATGGTGTGTGAAGTTAGTGAGCCAAATGGAGTTGTTCTCCCACAAGAACCACTCAGCTGATCTTCTTCAATATGCCCTTCACCAACATGCAGTGTTTCCTTGATTGAATTAGCTCTCACACCAATATTTGCGTCTAGAGCCTTTGCATTGAGGGCTATCTGAAAACGGCTGTGGCGCTGAAGTTGCCTGAGAATGTGGAGTTGGTGGCATGTGAAACCCGCATGTGGAGCATTCGTTTGTGTGGGATGCTCTACCAGGTTCATTCCTAGATAATGCACTCAAAGGGCACTAAGCATAGAGTGTGAAAACTGAGTTTCCTTGAGAGCTGCTTGGAAGGCTGGTGGTGTGTGAAGTTAGTGAGCCAAATGGAGTTGTTCTCCCACAAGAACCACTTGGCTGATCCTTCTTCATTATGCCCTTCACCAACATGCAGTGTTTCCTTGATTGAAGTAGCTCTCACACCAGTATTTGCGTCTAGAGCCTTTGCATTGAGGGCTATCTGAAAACGGCGGTGGCGCTGAAGTTGCCTGAGAATGTGGAGTTGGTGGCATGTGAAACCCGCATGTGGAGCATTCGTTTGTGTGGGATGCTCTACCAGGTTCATTCCTAGATAATGCACTCAAAGGGCACTAAGCCTAGAGTGTGAAAACTGAGTTTCCTTGAGAGCTGCTTGGAAGCCTGATGGTGTGTGAAGTTAGTGAGCCAAATGGAGTTGTTCTCCCACAAGAACCACTTGGCTGATCCTTCTTCATTATGCCCTTAACCAACATGCAGTGTTTCCTTGATTGAAGTAGCTCTCACACCAGTATTTGCGTCTGGAGCCTTTGCCTTGAGGGCTATCTGAAAACGGCTGTGGCGCTGAAGTTGCCTGTGAATGTGGAGTTGGTGGCATGTGAAACCCGCATGTGGAGCATTCGTTTGTGTGGGATGCTCTACCAGGTTCATTCCTAGATAATGCACTCAAAGGGCACTAAGCCTAGAGTGTGAAATCTGAGTTTCCTTGAGAGCTGCTTGGAAGCGTGATGGTGTGTGAAGTTAGTGAGCCAAATGGAGTTGTTCTCCCACAAGAACCACTCGGCTGATCCTTCTTCAATATGCCCTTCACCAACATGCAGTGTTTCCTTGATTGAATTAGCTCTCACACCAATATTTGCGTCTAGAGCCTTTGCATTGAGGGCTATCTGAAAACGGCTGTGGCGCTGAAGTTGCCTGTCAATGTGGAGTTGGTGGCATGTGAAACCCGCATGTGGAGCATTCGTTTGTGTGGGATGCTCTACCAGGTTCATTCCTAGATAATGCAGTCAAAGGGCACTAAGCATAGAGTGTGAAAACTGAGTTTCCTTGAGAGCTGCTTGGAAGCCTGATGGTGTGTGAAGTTAGTGAGCCAAATGGAGTTGTTCTCCCACAAGAACCACTCAGCTGATCCTTCTTCAATATGCCCTTCACCAACATGCAGTGTTTCCTTGATTGAATTAGCTCTCACACCAATATTTGCGTCTAGAGCCTTTGCATTGAGGGCTATCTGAAAACGGCTGTGGCGCTGAAGTTGCCTGAGAATGTGGAGTTGGTGGCATGTGAAACCCGCATGTGGAGCATTCGTTTGTGTGGGATGCTCTACCAGGTTCATTCCTAGATAATGCACTCAAAGGGCACTAAGCATAGAGTTGAAAACTGAGTTTCTTTGAGAGCTGTTTGGAAGCCTGGTGGTGTGTGAAGTTAGTGAGCCAAATGGAGTTGTTCTCCCACAAGAACCACTCGGCTGATCCTTCTTCAATATGCCCTTCACCAACATGCAGTGTTTCCTTGATTGAATTAGCTCTCACACCAATATTTACGTCTAGAGCCTTTGCATTGAGGGCTATCTGAAAACGGCAGTGGCGCTGAAGTTGCCTGTGAATGTGGAGTTGGTGGCATGTGAAACCCGCATGTGGAGCATTCGTTTGTGTGGGATGCTCTACCAGGTTCATTCCTAGATAATGCACTCAAAGGGCACTAAGCATAGAGTTGAAAACTGAGTTTCTTTGAGAGCTGCTTGGAAGCCTGGTGGTGTGTGAAGTTAGTGAGCCAAATGGAGTTGTTCTCCCACAAGAACCACTCGGCTGATCCTTCTTCAATATGCCCTTCACCAACATGCAGTGTTTCCTTGATTGAATTAGCTCTCACACCAATATTTGCGTCTAGAGCCTTTGCATTGAGGGCTATCTGAAAACGGCTGTGGCGCTGAAGTTGCCTGTGAATGAGGAGTTGGTGGCATGTGAAACCCGCATTTGGGCGTTTGTTCGTGTGGGATGCTCTACCAGGTTCATTCCTAGATAATGCACTCAAAGGGCACTAAGCATAGAGTGTGAAAACTGAGTTTCCTTGAGAGCTGTTTGGAAGCCTGATGGTGTGTGAAGTTAGTGAGCCAAATGGAGTTGTTCTCCCACAAGAACCACTCGGCTGATCCTTCTTCAATATGCCCTTCACCAACATGCAGTGTTTCCTTGATTGAATTAGCTCTCACACCAATATTTACGTCTAGAGCCTTTGCATTGAGGGCTATCTGAAAACGGCTGTGGCGCTGAAGTTGCCTGTCAATGTGGAGTTGGTGGCATGTGAAACCCGCATGTGGAGCATTCGTTTGTGTGGGATGCTCACCAAGCTTCATTTCAGTCCTACGTACTCAAAAGGCACTAAGCCTAGAGTGTGAATACTGAGTTTCCTTGAGAGCTGCTGGGAAGCCTGATGGTGTGTGAAGTTAGTGAGCCAAATGGAGTTGTTCTCCCACAAGAACCACTCGGCTGATCCTTCTTCAATATGCCCTTCACCAACATGAGGTGTTTCCTTGATTGAATTAGCTCTCACACCAATATTTGCGTCTAGAGCCTTTGCATTGAGGGCTATCTGAAAACGGCTGTGGCGCTGAAGTTGCCTTTCAATGTGGAGTTGGTGGCATGTGAAACCCGCATGTGGAGCATTCGTTTGTGTGGGATGCTCACCAACCTTCATTTCAGTCCTACGTACTCAAAAGGCACTAAGCATAGAGTGTAAAAACTGAGTTTCCTTGAGAGCTGCTTGGAAGCCTGATGGTGTGTGAAGTTAGTGAGCCAAATGGAGTTGTTCTCCCACAAGAACCACTCGGCTGATCCTTGTTCAATATGCCCTTCACCAACATGCAGTGTTTCCTTGATTGAATTAGCTCTCACACCAATATTTGCGTCTAGAGCCTTTGCATTGAGGGCTATCTGAAAACGGCAGTGGCGCTGAAGTTGCCTGAGAATGTGGAGTTGGTGGCATGTGAAACCCGCATGTGGAGCATTCGTTTGTGTGGGATGCTCTACCAGGTTCATTCCTAGATAATGCACTCAAAGGGCACTAAGCCTAGAGTGTGAAAACTGAGTTTCCTTGAGAGCTGCTTGGAAGCCTGATGGTGTGTGAAGTTAGTGAGCCAAATGGAGTTGTTCTCCCACAAGAACCACTCAGCTGATCTTCTTCAATATGCCCTTCACCAACATGCAGTGTTTCCTTGATTGAATTAGCTCTCACACCAATATTTGCGTCTAGAGCCTTTGCATTGAGGGCTATCTGAAAACGGCTGTGGCGCTGAAGTTGCCTGAGAATGTGGAGTTGGTGGCATGTGAAACCCGCATGTGGAGCATTCGTTTGTGTGGGATGCTCTACCAGGTTCATTCCTAGATAATGCACTCAAAGGGCACTAAGCATAGAGTGTGAAAACTGAGTTTCCTTGAGAGCTGCTTGGAAGGCTGGTGGTGTGTGAAGTTAGTGAGCCAAATGGAGTTGTTCTCCCACAAGAACCACTTGGCTGATCCTTCTTCATTATGCCCTTCACCAACATGCAGTGTTTCCTTGATTGAAGTAGCTCTCACACCAGTATTTGCGTCTAGAGCCTTTGCATTGAGGGCTATCTGAAAACGGCGGTGGCGCTGAAGTTGCCTGAGAATGTGGAGTTGGTGGCATGTGAAACCCGCATGTGGAGCATTCGTTTGTGTGGGATGCTCTACCAGGTTCATTCCTAGATAATGCACTCAAAGGGCACTAAGCCTAGAGTGTGAAAACTGAGTTTCCTTGAGAGCTGCTTGGAAGCCTGATGGTGTGTGAAGTTAGTGAGCCAAATGGAGTTGTTCTCCCACAAGAACCACTTGGCTGATCCTTCTTCATTATGCCCTTAACCAACATGCAGTGTTTCCTTGATTGAAGTAGCTCTCACACCAGTATTTGCGTCTAGAGCCTTTGCCTTCAGGGCTATCTGAAAACGGCTGTGGCGCTGAAGTTGCCTGTGAATGTGGAGTTGGTGGCATGTGAAACCCGCATGTGGAGCATTCGTTTGTGTGGGATGCTCTACCAGGTTCATTCCTAGATAATGCACTCAAAGGGCACTAAGCCTAGAGTGTGAAATCTGAGTTTCCTTGAGAGCTGCTTGGAAGCGTGATGGTGTGTGAAGTTAGTGAGCCAAATGGAGTTGTTCTCCCACAAGAACCACTCGGCTGATCCTTGTTCAATATGCCCTTCACCAACATGCAGTGTTTCCTTGATTGAATTAGCTCTCACACCAATATTTGCGTCTAGAGCCTTTGCATTGAGGGCTATCTGAAAACGGCTGTGGCGCTGAAGTTGCCTGTCAATGTGGAGTTGGTGGCATGTGAAACCCGCATGTGGAGCATTCGTTTGTGTGGGATGCTCTACCAGGTTCATTCCTAGATAATGCAGTCAAAGGGCACTAAGCATAGAGTGTGAAAACTGAGTTTCCTTGAGAGCTGCTTGGAAGCCTGATGGTGTGTGAAGTTAGTGAGCCAAATGGAGTTGTTCTCCCACAAGAACCACTCAGCTGATCCTTCTTCAATATGCCCTTCACCAACATGCAGTGTTTCCTTGATTGAATTAGCTCTCACACCAATATTTGCGTCTAGAGCCTTTGCATTGAGGAATATCTGAAAACGGCTGTGGCGCTGAAGTTGCCTGAGAATGTGGAGTTGGTGGCATGTGAAACCCGCATGTGGAGCATTCGTTTGTGTGGGATGCTCTACCAGGTTCATTCCTAGATAATGCACTCAAAGGGCACTAAGCATAGAGTTGAAAACTGAGTTTCTTTGAGAGCTGTTTGGAAGCCTGGTGGTGTGTGAAGTTAGTGAGCCAAATGGAGTTGTTCTCCCACAAGAACCACTCGGCTGATCCTTCTTCAATATGCCCTTCACCAACATGCAGTGTTTCCTTGATTGAATTAGCTCTCACACCAATATTTACGTCTAGAGCCTTTGCATTGAGGGCTATCTGAAAACGGCTGTGGCGCTGAAGTTGCCTTTCAATGTGGAGTTGGTGGCATGTGAAACCCGCATGTGGAGCATTCGTTTGTGTGGGATGCTCTACCAGGTTCATTCCTAGATAATGCACTCAAAGGGCACTAAGCATAGAGTTGAAAACTGAGTTTCTTTGAGAGCTGCTTGGAAGCCTGGTGGTGTGTGAAGTTAGTGAGCCAAATGGAGTTGTTCTCCCACAAGAACCACTCGGCTGATCCTTCTTCAATATGCCCTTCACCAACATGCAGTGTTTCCTTGATTGAATTAGCTCTCACACCAATATTTGCGTCTAGAGCCTTTGCATTGAGGGCTATCTGAAAACGGCTGTGGCGCTGAAGTTGCCTGTGAATGAGGAGTTGGTGGCATGTGAAACCCGCATTTGGGCGTTTGTTCGTGTGGGATGCTCTACCAGGTTCATTCCTAGATAATGCACTCAAAGGGCACTAAGCATAGAGTGTGAAAACTGAGTTTCCTTGAGAGCTGTTTGGAAGCCTGATGGTGTGTGAAGTTAGTGAGCCAAATGGAGTTGTTCTCCCACAAGAACCACTCGGCTGATCCTTCTTCAATATGCCCTTCACCAACATGCAGTGTTTCCTTGATTGAATTAGCTCTCACACCAATATTTACGTCTAGAGCCTTTGCATTGAGGGCTATCTGAAAACGGCTGTGGCGCTGAAGTTGCCTGTCAATGTGGAGTTGGTGGCATGTGAAACCCGCATGTGGAGCATTCGTTTGTGTGGGATGCTCACCAAGCTTCATTTCAGTCCTACGTACTCAAAAGGCACTAAGCCTAGAGTGTGAATACTGAGTTTCCTTGAGAGCTGCTGGGAAGCCTGATGGTGTGTGAAGTTAGTGAGCCAAATGGAGTTGTTCTCCCACAAGAACCACTCGGCTGATCCTTCTTCAATATGCCCTTCACCAACATGAGGTGTTTCCTTGATTGAATTAGCTCTCACACCAATATTTGCGTCTAGAGCCTTTGCATTGAGGGCTATCTGAAAACGGCTGTGGCGCTGAAGTTGCCTGTGAATGTGGAGTTGGTGGCATGTGAAACCCGCATGTGGAGCATTCGTTTGTGTGGGATGCTCACCAACCTTCATTTCAGTCCTACGTACTCAAAAGGCACTAAGCATAGAGTGTAAAAACTGAGTTTCCTTGAGAGCTGCTTGGAAGCCTGATGGTGTGTGAAGTTAGTGAGCCAAATGGAGTTGTTCTCCCACAAGAACCACTCGGCTGATCCTTGTTCAATATGCCCTTCACCAACATGCAGTGTTTCCTTGATTGAATTAGCTCTCACACCAATATTTGCGTCTAGAGCCTTTGCATTGAGGGCTATCTGAAAACGGCTGTGGCGCTGAAGTTGCCTGAGAATGTGGAGTTGGTGGCATGTGAAACCCGCATGTGGAGCATTCGTTTGTGTGGGATGCTCTACCAGGTTCATTCCTAGATAATGCAGTCAAAGGGCACTAAGCATAGAGTGTGAAAACTGAGTTTCCTTGAGAGCTGCTTGGAAGCCTGATGGTGTGTGAAGTTAGTGAGCCAAATGGAGTTGTTCTCCCACAAGAACCACTCGGCTGATCCTTCTTCAATATGCCCTTCACCAACATGCAGTGTTTCCTTGATTGAATTAGCTCTCACACCAATATTTGCGTCTAGAGCCTTTGCATTGAGGGCTATCTGAAAACGGCTGTGGCACTGAAGTTGCCTGTGAATGTGGAGTTGGTGGCATGTGAAACCCGCATGTGGAGCATTCGTTTGTGTGGGATGCTCTACCAGGTTCATTCCTAGATAATGCACTCAAAGGGCACTAAGCATAGAGTGTGAAAACTGAGTTTCCTTGAGAGCTGCTTGGAAGCCTGGTGGTGTGTGAAGTTAGTGAGCCAAATGGAGTTGTTCTCCCACAAGAACCACTCGGCTGATCCTTCTTCAATATGCCCTTCACCAACATGCAGTGTTTCCTTGATTGAATTAGCTCTCACACCAATATTTGCGTCTAGAGCCTTTGCATTGAGGGCTATCTGAAAACGGCTGTGGCGCTGAAGTTGCCTGTGAATGTGGAGTTGGTGGCATGTGAAACCCGCATGTGGAGCATTCGTTTGTGTGGGATGCTCACCAACCTTCATTTCATTCCTACGTACTCAAAGGGCACTAAGCATAGAGTGTGAAAACTGAGTTTCCTTGAGAGCTGCTGGGAAGCCTGATGGTGTGTGAAGTTAGTGAGCCAAATGGAGTTGTTCTCCCACAAGAACCACTCGGCTGATCCTTCTTCAATATGCCCTTCACCAACATGCAGTGTTTCCTTGATTGAATTAGCTCTCACACCAATATTTGCGTCTAGAGCCTTTGCATTGAAGGCTATCTGAAAACGGCAGTGGCGCTGAAGTTGCCTGTGAATGTGGAGTTGGTGGCATGTGAAACCCGCATGTGGAGCATTCGTTTGTGTGGGATGCTCTACCAGGTTCATTCCTAGATAATGCACTCAAAGGGCACTAAGCATAGAGTGTGAAAACTGAGTTTCCTTGAGAGCTGCTTGGAAGCCTGGTGGTGTGTGAAGTTAGTGAGCCAAATGGAGTTGTTCTACCACAAGAACCACTCGGCTGATCCTTCTTCAATATGCCCTTCACCAACATGCAGTGTTTCCTTGATTGAATTAGCTCTCACACCAATATTTGCGTCTAGAGCCTTTGCATTGAGGGCTATCTGAAAACGGCTGTGGCGCTGAAGTTGCCTGTGAATGTGGAGTTGGTGGCATGTGAAACCCGCATGTGGAGCATTCGTTTGTGTGGGATGCTCACCAACCTTCATTTCATTCCTAGATACTCAAAGGGCACTAAGCATAGAGTGTGAAAACTGAGTTTCCTTGAGAGCTGCTTGGAAGCCTGATGGTGTGTGAAGTTAGTGAGCCAAATGGAGTTGTTCTCCCACAAGAACCACTCGGCTGATCCTTCTTCAATATGCCCTTCACCAACATGCAGTGTTTCCTTGATTGAATTAGCTCTCACACCAATATTTGCGTCTAGAGCCTTTGCATTGACGGCTATCTGAAAACGGCTGTCGCGCTGAAGTTGCCTGAGAATGTGGAGTTGGTGGCATGTGAAACCCGCATGTGGAGCATTCGTTTGTGTGGGATGCTCTACCAGGTTCATTCCTAGATAATGCACTCAAAGGGCACTAAGCATAGAGTGTGAAAACTGAGTTTCCTTGAGAGCTGCTTGGAAGCCTGATGGTGTGTGAAGTTAGTGAGCCAAATGGAGTTGTTCTCCCACAAGAACCACTCGGCTGATCCTTCTTCAATATGCCCTTCACCAACATGCAGTGTTTCCTTGATTGAATTAGCTCTCACACCAATATTTGCGTCTAGAGCCTTTGCATTGAGGGCTATCTGAAAACGGCTGTGGCGCTGAAGTTGCCTGTCAATGTGGAGTTGGTGGCATGTGAAACCCGCATGTGGAGCATTCGTTTGTGTGGGATGCTCTACCAGGTTCATTCCTAGATAATGCACTCAAAGGGCACTAAGCATAGAGTTGAAAACTGAGTTTCTTTGAGAGCTGTTTTTAAGCCTGGTGGTGTGTGAAGTTAGTGAGCCAAATGGAGTTGTTCTCCCACAAGAACCACTCGGCTGATCCTTCTTCAATATGCCCTTCACCAACATGCAGTGTTTCCTTGATTGAATTAGCTCTCACACCAATATTTACGTCTAGAGCCTTTGCATTGAGGGCTATCTGAAAACGGCTGTGGCGCTGAAGTTGCCTGTCAATGTGGAGTTGGTGGCATGTGAAACCCGCATGTGGAGCATTCGTTTGTGTGGGATGCTCTACCAGGTTCATTCCTAGATAATGCACTCAAAGGGCACTAAGCATAGAGTTGAAAACTGAGTTTCTTTGAGAGCTGCTTGGAAGCCTGGTGGTGTGTGAAGTTAGTGAGCCAAATGGAGTTGTTCTCCCACAAGAACCACTCGGCTGATCCTTCTTCAATATGCCCTTCACCAACATGCAGTGTTTCCTTGATTGAATTAGCTCTCACACCAATATTTGCGTCTAGAGCCTTTGCATTGAGGGCTATCTGAAAACGGCTGTGGCGCTGAAGTTGCCTGTGAATGTGGAGTTGGTGGCATGTGAAACCCGCATTTGGGCGTTTGTTCGTGTGGGATGCTCTACCAGGTTCATTCCTAGATAATGCACTCAAAGGGCACTAAGCATAGAGTGTGAAAACTGAGTTTCCTTGAGAGCTGTTTGGAAGCCTGATGGTGTGTGAAGTTAGTGAGCCAAATGGAGTTGTTCTCCCACAAGAACCACTCGGCTGATCCTTCTTCAATATGCCCTTCACCAACATGCAGTGTTTCCTTGATTGAATTAGCTCTCACACCAGTATTTGCGTCTAGAGCCTTTGCATTGAGGGCTATCTGAAAACGGCTGTGGCGCTGAAGTTGCCTGAGAATGTGGAGTTGGTGGCATGTGAAACCCGCATGTGGAGCATTCGTTTGTGTGGGATGCTCACCAAGCTTCATTTCAGTCCTACGTACTCAAAAGGCACTAAGCCTAGAGTGTGAATACTGAGTTTCCTTGAGAGCTGCTGGGAAGCCTGATGGTGTGTGAAGTTAGTGAGCCAAATGGAGTTGTTCTCCCACAAGAACCACTCGGCTGATCCTTCTTCAATATGCCCTTCACCAACATGAGGTGTTTCCTTGATTGAATTAGCTCTCACACCAATATTTGCGTCTAGAGCCTTTGCATTGAGGGCTATCTGAAAACGGCTGTGGCGCTGAAGTTGCCTGTGAATGTGGAGTTGGTGGCATGTGAAACCCGCATGTGGAGCATTCGTTTGTGTGGGATGCTCACCAACCTTCATTTCAGTCCTACGTACTCAAAAGGCACTAAGCATAGAGTGTAAAAACTGAGTTTCCTTGAGAGCTGTTTGGAAGCCTGATGGTGTGTGAAGTTAGTGAGCCAAATGGAGTTGTTCTCCCACAAGAACCACTCGGCTGATCCTTGTTCAATATGCCCTTCACCAACATGCAGTGTTTCCTTGATTGAATTAGCTCTCACACCAATATTTGCGTCTAGAGCCTTTGCATTGAGGGCTATCTGAAAACGGCTGTGGCGCTGAAGTTGCCTGTGAATGTGGAGTTGGTGGCATGTGAAACCCGCATGTGGAGCATTCGTTTGTGTGGGATGCTCACCAACCTTCATTTCAGTCCTACGTACTCAAAAGGCACTAAGCATAGAGTGTAAAAACTGAGTTTCCTTGAGAGCTGTTTGGAAGCCTGATGGTGTGTGAAGTTAGTGAGCCAAATGGAGTTGTTCTCCCACAAGAACCACTCGGCTGATCCTTGTTCAATATGCCCTTCACCAACATGCAGTGTTTCCTTGATTGAATTAGCTCTCACACCAATATTTGCGTCTAGAGCCTTTGCATTGATGGTTATCTGAAAACGGCTGTGGCGCTGAAGTTGCCTGAGAATGTGGAGTTGGTGGCATGTGAAACCCGCATGTGGAGCATTCGTTTGTGTGGGATGCTCTACCAGGTTCATTCCTAGATAATGCACTCAAAGGGCACTAAGCATAGAGTGTGAAAACTGAGTTTCCTTGAGAGCTGCTTGGAAGCCTGGTGGTGTGTGAAGTTAGTGAGCCAAATGGAGTTGTTCTCCCACAAGAACCACTCGGCTGATCCTTCTTCAGTATGCCCTTCACCAACATGCAGTGTTTCCTTGATTGAATTAGCTCTCACACCAATATTTGCGTCTAGAGCCTTTGCATTGAGGGCTATCTGAAAACGGCTGTGGCGCTGAAGTTGCCTGTGAATGTGGAGTTGGTGGCATGTGAAACCCGCATGTGGAGCATTCGTTTGTGTGGGATGCTCACCAACCTTCATTTCATTCCTACGTACTCAAAGGGCACTAAGCATAGAGTGTGAAAACTGAGTTTCCTTGAGAGCTGCTGGGAAGCCTGATGGTGTGTGAAGTTAGTGAGCCAAATGGAGTTGTTCTCCCACAAGAACCACTCGGCTGATCCTTCTTCAATATGCCCTTCACCAACATGCAGTGTTTCCTTGATTGAATTAGCTCTCACACCAATATTTGCGTCTAGAGCCTTTGCATTGAAGGCTATCTGAAAACAGCTGTGGCGCTGAAGTTGCCTGTGAATGTGGAGTTGGTGGCATGTGAAACCCGCATGTGGAGCATTCGTTTGTGTGGGATGCTCTACCAGGTTCATTCCTAGATAATGCACTCAAAGGGCACTAAGCATAGAGTGTGAAAACTGAGTTTCCTTGAGAGCTGCTTGGAAGCCTGGTGGTGTGTGAAGTTAGTGAGCCAAATGGAGTTGTTCTCCCACAAGAACCACTCGGCTGATCCTTCTTCAATATGCCCTTCACCAACATGCAGTGTTTCCTTGATTGAATTAGCTCTCACACCAATATTTGCGTCTAGAGCCTTTGCATTGAGGGCTATCTGAAAACGGCTGTGGCGCTGAAGTTGCCTGTGAATGTGGAGTTGGTGGCATGTGAAACCCGCATGTGGAGCATTCGTTTGTGTGGGATGCTCACCAACCTTCATTTCATTCCTAGATACTCAAAGGGCACTAAGCATAGAGTGTGAAAACTGAGTTTCCTTGAGAGCTGCTTGGAAGCCTGATGGTGTGTGAAGTTAGTGAGCCAAATGGAGTTGTTCTCCCACAAGAACCACTCGGCTGATCCTTCTTCAATATGCCCTTCACCAACATGCAGTGTTTCCTTGATTGAATTAGCTCTCACACCAATATTTGCGTCTAGAGCCTTTGCATTGACGGCTATCTGAAAACGGCTGTCGCGCTGAAGTTGCCTGAGAATGTGGAGTTGGTGGCATGTGAAACCCGCATGTGGAGCATTCGTTTGTGTGGGATGCTCTACCAGGTTCATTCCTAGATAATGCACTCAAAGGGCACTAAGCATAGAGTGTGAAAACTGAGTTTCCTTGAGAGCTGCTTGGAAGCCTGATGGTGTGTGAAGTTAGTGAGCCAAATGGAGTTGTTCTCCCACAAGAACCACTCGGCTGATCCTTCTTCAATATGCCCTTCACCAACATGCAGTGTTTCCTTGATTGAATTAGCTCTCACACCAATATTTGCGTCTAGAGCCTTTGCATTGAGGGCTATCTGAAAACGGCTGTGGCGCTGAAGTTGCCTGTCAATGTGGAGTTGGTGGCATGTGAAACCCGCATGTGGAGCATTCGTTTGTGTGGGATGCTCTACCAGGTTCATTCCTAGATAATGCACTCAAAGGGCACTAAGCATAGAGTTGAAAACTGAGTTTCTTTGAGAGCTGCTTGGAAGCGTGATGGTGTGTGAAGTTAGTGAGCCAAATGGAGTTGTTCTCCCACAAGAACCACTCGGCTGATCCTTCTTCAATATGCCCTTCACCAACATGCAGTGTTTCCTTGATTGAATTAGCTCTCACACCAATATTTACGTCTAGAGCCTTTGCATTGAGGGCTATCTGAAAACGGCTGTGGCGCTGAAGTTGCCTGTCAATGTGGAGTTGGTGGCATGTGAAACCCGCATGTGGAGCATTCGTTTGTGTGGGATGCTCTACCAGGTTCATTCCTAGATAATGCACTCAAAGGGCACTAAGCATAGAGTTGAAAACTGAGTTTCTTTGAGAGCTGCTTGGAAGCCTGGTGGTGTGTGAAGTTAGTGAGCCAAATGGAGTTGTTCTCCCACAAGAACCACTCGGCTGATCCTTCTTCAATATGCCCTTCACCAACATGCAGTGTTTCCTTGATTGAATTAGCTCTCACACCAATATTTGCGTCTAGAGCCTTTGCATTGAGGGCTATCTGAAAACGGCTGTGGCGCTGAAGTTGCCTGTGAATGTGGAGTTGGTGGCATGTGAAACCCGCATTTGGGCGTTTGTTCGTGTGGGATGCTCTACCAGGTTCATTCCTAGATAATGCACTCAAAGGGCACTAAGCATAGAGTGTGAAAACTGAGTTTCCTTGAGAGCTGTTTGGAAGCCTGATGGTGTGTGAAGTTAGTGAGCCAAATGGAGTTGTTCTCCCACAAGAACCACTCGGCTGATCCTTCTTCAATATGCCCTTCACCAACATGCAGTGTTTCCTTGATTGAATTAGCTCTCACACCAGTATTTGCGTCTAGAGCCTTTGCATTGAGGGCTATCTGAAAACGGCTGTGGCGCTGAAGTTGCCTGTGAATGTGGAGTTGGTGGCATGTGAAACCCGCATGTGGAGCATTCGTTTGTGTGGGATGCTCACCAAGCTTCATTTCAGTCCTACGTACTCAAAAGGCACTAAGCCTAGAGTGTGAATACTGAGTTTCCTTGAGAGCTGCTGGGAAGCCTGATGGTGTGTGAAGTTAGTGAGCCAAATGGAGTTGTTCTCCCACAAGAACCACTCGGCTGATCCTTCTTCAATATGCCCTTCACCAACATGAGGTGTTTCCTTGATTGAATTAGCTCTCACACCAATATTTGCGTCTAGAGCCTTTGCATTGAGGGCTATCTGAAAACGGCTGTGGCGCTGAAGTTGCCTGTGAATGTGGAGTTGGTGGCATGTGAAACCCGCATGTGGAGCATTCGTTTGTGTGGGATGCTCACCAACCTTCATTTCAGTCCTACGTACTCAAAAGGCACTAAGCATAGAGTGTAAAAACTGAGTTTCCTTGAGAGCTGCTTGGAAGCCTGATGGTGTGTGAAGTTAGTGAGCCAAATGGAGTTGTTCTCCCACAAGAACCACTCGGCTGATCCTTGTTCAATATGCCCTTCACCAACATGCAGTGTTTCCTTGATTGAATTAGCTCTCACACCAATATTTGCGTCTAGAGCCTTTGCATTGAGGGCTATCTGAAAACGGCTGTGGCGCTGAAGTTGCCTGTGAATGTGGAGTTGGTGGCATGTGAAACCCGCATGTGGAGCATTCGTTTGTGTGGGATGCTCACCAACCTTCATTTCAGTCCTACGTACTCAAAAGGCACTAAGCATAGAGTGTAAAAACTGAGTTTCCTTGAGAGCTGTTTGGAAGCCTGATGGTGTGTGAAGTTAGTGAGCCAAATGGAGTTGTTCTCCCACAAGAACCACTCGGCTGATCCTTGTTCAATATGCCCTTCACCAACATGCAGTGTTTCCTTGCTGAATTAGCTCTCACACCAATATTTGCGTCTAGAGCCTTTGCATTGATGGTTATCTGAAAACGGCTGTGGCGCTGAAGTTGCCTGAGAATGTGGAGTTGGTGGCATGTGAAACCCGCATGTGGAGCATTCGTTTGTGTGGGATGCTCTACCAGGTTCATTCCTAGATAATGCACTCAAAGGGCACTAAGCATAGAGTGTGAAAACTGAGTTTCCTTGAGAGCTGCTTGGAAGCCTGGTGGTGTGTGAAGTTAGTGAGCCAAATGGAGTTGTTCTCCCACAAGAACCACTCGGCTGATCCGTCTTCAGTATGCCCTTCACCAACATGCAGTGTTTCCTTGATTGAATTAGCTCTCACACCAATATTTGCGTCTAGAGCCTTTGCATTGAGGGCTATCTGAAAACGGCTGTGGCGCTGAAGTTGCCTGTGAATGTGGAGTTGGTGGCATGTGAAACCCGCATGTGGAGCATTCGTTTGTGTGGGATGCTCACCAACCTTCATTTCATTCCTACGTACTCAAAGGGCACTAAGCATAGAGTGTGAAAACTGAGTTTCCTTGAGAGCTGCTGGGAAGCCTGATGGTGTGTGAAGTTAGTGAGCCAAATGGAGTTGTTCTCCCACAAGAACCACTCGGCTGATCCTTCTTCAATATGCCCTTCACCAACATGCAGTGTTTCCTTGATTGAATTAGCTCTCACACCAATATTTGTGTCTAGAGCCTTTGCATTGAGGGCTATCTGAAAACGGCAGTGGCGCTGAAGTTGCCTGTGAATGTGGAGTTGGTGGCATGTGAAACCTGCATGTGGAGCATTCGTTTGTGTGGGATGCTCTACCAGGTTCATTCCTAGATAATGCACTCAAAGGGCACTAAGCATAGAGTGTGAAAACTGAGTTTCCTTGAGAGCTGCTTGGAAGCCTGGTGGTGTGTGAAGTTAGTGAGCCAAATGGAGTTGTTCTCCCACAAGAACCACTCGGCTGATCCTTCTTCAATATGCCCTTCACCAACATGCAGTGTTTCCTTGATTGAATTAGCTCTCACACCAATATTTGCGTCTAGAGCCTTTGCATTGAGGGCTATCTGAAAACGGCTGTGGCGCTGAAGTTGCCTGTGAATGTGGAGTTGGTGGCATGTGAAACCCGCATGTGGAGCATTCGTTTGTGTGGGATGCTCACCAACCTTCATTTCAGTCCTACGTACTCAAAAGGCACTAAGCATAGAGTGTAAAAACTGAGTTTCCTTAAGAGCTGTTTGGAAGCCTGATGGTGTGTGAAGTTAGTGAGCCAAATGGAGTTGTTCTCCCACAAGAACCACTCGGCTGATCCTTGTTCAATATGCCCTTCACCAACATGCAGTGTTTCCTTGATTGAATTAGCTCTCACACCAATATTTGCGTCTAGAGCCTTTGCATTGAGGGCTATCTGAAAACGGCTGTGGCGCTGAAGTTGCCTGTGAATGTGGAGTTGGTGGCATGTGAAACCCGCATGTGGAGCATTCGTTTGTGTGGGATGCTCACCAACCTTCATTTCAGTCCTACGTACTCAAAAGGCACTAAGCATAGAGTGTAAAAACTGAGTTTCCTTGAGAGCTGTTTGGAAGCCTGATGGTGTGTGAAGTTAGTGAGCCAAATGGAGTTGTTCTCCCACAAGAACCACTCGGCTGATCCTTGTTCAATATGCCCTTCACCAACATGCAGTGTTTCCTTGATTGAATTAGCTCTCACACCAATATTTGCGTCTAGAGCCTTTGCATTGATGGTTATCTGAAAACGGCTGTGGCGCTGAAGTTGCCTGAGAATGTGGAGTTGGTGGCATGTGAAACCCGCATGTGGAGCATTCGTTTGTGTGGGATGCTCTACCAGGTTCATTCCTAGATAATGCACTCAAAGGGCACTAAGCATAGAGTGTGAAAACTGAGTTTCCTTGAGAGCTGCTTGGAAGCCTGGTGGTGTGTGAAGTTAGTGAGCCAAATGGAGTTGTTCTCCCACAAGAACCACTCGGCTGATCCTTCTTCAGTATGCCCTTCACCAACATGCAGTGTTTCCTTGATTGAATTAGCTCTCACACCAATATTTGCGTCTAGAGCCTTTGCATTGAGGGCTATCTGAAAACGGCTGTGGCGCTGAAGTTGCCTGTGAATGTGGAGTTGGTGGCATGTGAAACCCGCATGTGGAGCATTCGTTTGTGTGGGATGCTCACCAACCTTCATTTCATTCCTACGTACTCAAAGGGCACTAAGCATAGAGTGTGAAAACTGAGTTTCCTTGAGAGCTGCTGGGAAGCCTGATGGTGTGTGAAGTTAGTGAGCCAAATGGAGTTGTTCTCCCACAAGAACCACTCGGCTGATCCTTCTTCAATATGCCCTTCACCAACATGCAGTGTTTCCTTGATTGAATTAGCTCTCACACCAATATTTGTGTCTAGAGCCTTTGCATTGAGGGCTATCTGAAAACGGCAGTGGCGCTGAAGTTGCCTGTGAATGTGGAGTTGGTGGCATGTGAAACCTGCATGTGGAGCATTCGTTCGTGTGGGATGCTCTACCAGGTTCATTCCTAGATAATGCACTCAAAGGGCACTAAGCATAGAGTGTGAAAACTGAGTTTCCTTGAGAGCTGCTTGGAAGCCTGGTGGTGTGTGAAGTTAGTGAGCCAAATGGAGTTGTTCTCCCACAAGAACCACTCGGCTGATCCTTCTTCAATATGCCCTTCACCAACATGCAGTGTTTCCTTGATTGAATTAGCTCTCACACCAATATTTGCGTCTAGAGCCTTTGCATTGAGGGCTATCTGAAAACGGCTGTGGCGCTGAAGTTGCCTGTGAATGTGGAGTTGGTGGCATGTGAAACCCGCATGTGGAGCATTCGTTTGTGTGGGATGCTCACCAACCTTCATTTCATTCCTAGATACTCAAAGGGCACTAAGCATAGAGTGTGAAAACTGAGTTTCCTTGAGAGCTGCTTGGAAGCCTGATGGTGTGTGAAGTTAGTGAGCCAAATGGAGTTGTTCTCCCACAAGAACCACTCGGCTGATCCTTCTTCAATATGCCCTTCACCAACATGCAGTGTTTCCTTGATTGAATTAGCTCTCACACCAATATTTGCGTCTAGAGCCTTTGCATTGAGGGCTATCTGAAAACGGCTGTCGCGCTGAAGTTGCCTGAGAATGTGGAGTTGGTGGCATGTGAAACCCGCATGTGGAGCATTCGTTTGTGTGGGATGCTCTACCAGGTTCATTCCTAGATAATGCACTCAAAGGGCACTAAGCATAGAGTGTGAAAACTGAGTTTCCTTGAGAGCTGCTTGGAAGCCTGATGGTGTGTGAAGTTAGTGAGCCAAATGGAGTTGTTCTCCCACAAGAACCACTCGGCTGATCCTTCTTCAATATGCCCTTCACCAACATGCAGTGTTTCCTTGATTGAATTAGCTCTCACACCAATATTTGCGTCTAGAGCCTTTGCATTGAGGGCTATCTGAAAACGGCTGTGGCACTGAAGTTGCCTGTCAATGTGGAGTTGGTGGCATGTGAAACCCGCATGTGGAGCATTCGTTTGTGTGGGATGCTCTACCAGGTTCATTCCTAGATAATGCACTCAAAGGGCACTAAGCATAGAGTGTGAAAACTGAGTTTCCTTGAGAGCTGCTTGGAAGCCTGGTGGTGTGTGAAGTTAGTGAGCCAAATGGAGTTGTTCTCCCACAAGAACCACTCGGCTGATCCTTCTTCAGTATGCCCTTCACCAACATGCAGTGTTTCCTTGATTGAATTAGCTCTCACACCAATATTTGCGTCTAGAGCCTTTGCATTGAGGGCTATCTGAAAATGGCTGTGGCGCTGAAGTTGCCTGTGAATGTGGAGTTGGTGGCATGTGAAACCCGCATGTGGAGCATTCGTTTGTGTGGGATGCTCACCAACCTTCATTTCATTCCTAGATACTCAAAGGGCACTAAGCATAGAGTGTGAAAACTGAGTTTCCTTGAGAGCTGCTGGGAAGCCTGATGGTGTGTGAAGTTAGTGAGCCAAATGGTGTTGTTCTCCCACAAGAACCACTCGGCTGATCCTTCTTCAATATGCCCTTCACCAACATGCAGTGTTTCCTTGATTGAATTAGCTCTCACACCAATATTTGTGTCTAGAGCCTTTGCATTGAGGGCTATCTGAAAACGGCAGTGGCGCTGAAGTTGCCTGTCAATGTGGAGTTGGTGGCATGTGAAACCTGCATGTGGAGCATTCGTTTGTGTGGGATGCTCTACCAGGTTCATTCCTAGATAATGCACTCAAAGGGCACTAAGCATAGAGTGTGAAAACTGAGTTTCCTTGAGAGCTGCTTGGAAGCCTGGTGGTGTGTGAAGTTAGTGAGCCAAATGGAGTTGTTCTCCCACAAGAACCACTCGGCTGATCCTTCTTCAATATGCCCTTCACCAACATGCAGTGTTTCCTTGATTGAATTAGCTCTCACACCAATATTTGCGTCTAGAGCCTTTGCATTGAGGGCTATCTGAAAACGGCTGTGGCGCTGAAGTTGCCTGTGAATGTGGAGTTGGTGGCATGTGAAACCCGCATGTGGAGCATTCGTTTGTGTGGGATGCTCACCAACCTTCATTTCATTCCTAGATACTCAAAGGGCACTAAGCATAGAGTGTGAAAACTGAGTTTCCTTGAGAGCTGCTTGGAAGCCTGATGGTGTGTGAAGTTAGTGAGCCAAATGGAGTTGTTCTCCCACAAGAACCACTCGGCTGATCCTTCTTCAATATGCCCTTCACCAACATGCAGTGTTTCCTTGATTGAATTAGCTCTCACACCAATATTTGCGTCTCGAGCCTTTGCATTGAGGGCTATCTGAAAACGGCTGTGGCGCTGAAGTTGCCTGAGAATGTGGAGTTGGTGGCATGTGAAACCCGCATGTGGAGCATTCGTTTGTGTGGGATGCTCTACCAGGTTCATTCCTAGATAATGCACTCAAAGGGCACTAAGCATAGAGTGTGAAAACTGAGTTTCCTTGAGAGCTGCTTGGAAGCCTGATGGTGTGTGAAGTTAGTGAGCCAAATGGAGTTGTTCTCCCACAAGAACCACTCGGCTGATCCTTCTTCAATATGCCCTTCACCAACATGCAGTGTTTCCTTGATTGAATTAGCTCTCACACCAATATTTGCGTCTAGAGCCTTTGCATTGAGGGCTATCTGAAAACGGCTGTGGCACTGAAGTTGCCTGTCAATGTGGAGTTGGTGGCATGTGAAACCCGCATGTGGAGCATTCGTTTGTGTGGGATGCTCTACCAGGTTCATTCCTAGATAATGCACTCAAAGGGCACTAAGCATAGAGTGTGAAACCTGAGTTTCCTTGAGAGCTGCTTGGAAGCCTGGTGGTGTGTGAAGTTAGTGAGCCAAATGGAGTTGTTCTCCCACAAGAACCACTCGGCTGATCCTTCTTCAGTATGCCCTTCACCAACATGCAGTGTTTCCTTGATTGAATTAGCTCTCACACCAATATTTGCGTCTAGAGCCTTTGCATTGAGGGCTATCTGAAAACGGCTGTGGCGCTGAAGTTGCCTGTGAATGTGGAGTTGGTGGCATGTGAAACCCGCATGTGGAGCATTCGTTTGTGTGGGATGCTCACCAACCTTCATTTCATTCCTACGTACTCAAAGGGCACTAAGCATAGAGTGTGAAAACTGAGTTTCCTTGAGAGCTGCTGGGAAGCCTGATGGTGTGTGAAGTTAGTGAGCCAAATGGAGTTGTTCTCCCACAAGAACCACTCGGCTGATCCTTCTTCAATATGCCCTTCACCAACATGCAGTGTTTCCTTGATTGAATTAGCTCTCACACCAATATTTGCGTCTAGAGCCTTTGCATTGAGGGCTATCTGAAAACGGCAGTGGCGCTGAAGTTGCCTGAGAATGTGGAGTTGGTGGCATGTGAAACCCGCATGTGGAGCATTCGTTTGTGTGGGATGCTCTACCAGGTTCATTCCTAGATAATGCACTCAAAGGGCACTAAGCATAGAGTGTGAAAACTGAGTTTCCTTGAGAGCTGCTGGGAAGCCTGATGGTGTGTGAAGTTAGTGAGCCAAATGGAGTTGTTCTCCCACAAGAACCACTCGGCTGATCCTTCTTCAATATGCCCTTCACCAACATGCAGTGTTTCCTTGATTGAATTAGCTCTCACACCAATATTTGCGTCTAGAGCCTTTGCATTGAGGGCTATCTGAAAACGGCTGTGGCGCTGAAGTTGCCTGTGAATGTGGAGTTGGTGGCATGTGAAACCCGCATGTGGGCGTTTGTTTGTGTGGGATGCTCTACCAGGTTCATTCCTAGATAATGCAGTCAAAGGGCACTAAGCATAGAGTGTGAAAACTGAGTTTCCTTGAGAGCTGCTTGGAAGCCTGATGGTGTGTGAAGTTAGTGAGCCAAATGGAGTTGTTCTCCCACAAGAACCACTCGGCTGATCCTTCTTCAATATGCCCTTCACCAACATGCAGTGTTTCCTTGATTGAATTAGCTCTCACACCAATATTTGCGTCTAGAGCCTTTGCATTGAGGGCTATCTGAAAACGGCTGTGGCGCTGAAGTTGCCTGTCAATGTGGAGTTGGTGGCATGTGAAACCCGCATGTGGAGCATTCGTTTGTGTGGGATGCTCTACCAGGTTCATTCCTAGATAATGCACTCAAAGGGCACTAAGCCTAGAGTTGAAAACTGAGTTTCCTTGAGAGCTGCTGGGAAGCCTGATGGTGTGTGAAGTTAGTGAGCCAAATGGAGTTGTTCTCCCACAAGAACCACTCGGCTGATCCTTCTTCAATATGCCCTTCACCAACATGCAGTGTTTCCTTGATTGAATTAGCTCTCACACCAATATTTGCGTCTAGAGCCTTTGCATTGAGGGCTATCTGAAAACGGCTGTGGCGCTGAAGTTGCCTGTGAATGTGGAGTTGGTGGCATGTGAAACCCGCATGTGGAGCATTCGTTTGTGTGGGATGCTCTCCAACCTTCATTTCATTCCTACGTACTCAAAGGGCACTAAGCATAGAGTGTGAAAATTGAGTTTCCTTGAGAGCTGCTGGGAAGCCTGATGGTGTGTGAAGTTAGTGAGCCAAATGGAGTTGTTCTCCCACAAGAACCACTCGGTTGATCCTTCTTCAATATGCCCTTCACCAACATGCAGTGTTTCCTTGATTGAATTAGCTCTCACACCAATATTTGCGTCTAGAGCCTTTGCATTGAGGGCTATCTGAAAACGGCAGTGGCGCTGAAGTTGCCTGTGAATGTGGAGTTGGTGGCATGTGAAACCCGCATGTGGAGCATTCGTCTGTGTGGGATGCTCTACCAGGTTCATTCCTAGATAATGCACTCAAAGGGCACTAAGCATAGAGTGTGAAAACTGAGTTTCCTTGAGAGCTGCTTGGAAGCCTGGTGGTGTGTGAAGTTAGTGAGACAAATGGAGTTGTTCTCCCACAAGAACCACTCGGCTGATCCTTCTTCAATATGCCCTTCACCAACATGCAGTGTTTCCTTGATTGAATTAGCTCTCACACCAATATTTGCGTCTAGAGCCTTTGCATTGAGGGCTATCTGAAAACGGCTGTGGCGCTGAAGTTGCCTGTGAATGTGGAGTTGGTGGCATGTGAAACCCGCATGTGGAGCATTCGTTTGTGTGGGATGCTCACCAACCTTCATTTCAGTCCTAGATACTCAAAGGGCACTAAGCATAGAGTGTGAAAACTGAGTTTCCTTGAGAGCTGCTTGGAAGCCTGATGGTGTGTGAAGTTAGTGAGCCAAATGGAGTTGTTCTCCCACAAGAACCACTCGGCTGATCCTTCTTCAATATGCCCTTCACCAACATGCAGTGTTTCCTTGATTGAATTAGCTCTCACACCAATATTTGCGTCTAGAGCCTTTGCATTGAGGGCTATCTGAAAACGGCTGTGGCGCTGAAGTTGCCTGTGAATGTGGAGTTGGTGGCATGTGAAACCCGCATGTGGGCGTTTGTTTGTGTGGGATGCTCTACCAGGTTCATTCCTAGATAATGCAGTCAAAGGGCACTAAGCATAGAGTGTGAAAACTGAGTTTCCTTGAGAGCTGCTTGGAAGCCTGATGGTGTGTGAAGTTAGTGAGCCAAATGGAGTTGTTCTCCCACAAGAACCACTCGGCTGATCCTTCTTCAATATGCCCTTCACCAACATGCAGTGTTTCCTTGATTGAATTAGCTCTCACACCAATATTTGCGTCTAGAGCCTTTGCATTGAGGGCTATCTGAAAACGGCTGTGGCGCTGAAGTTGCCTTTGAATGCGGAGTTGGTGGCATGTGAAACCCCGAATGTGGAGCATTCGTTTGTTTGGGATCCTCACCAACCTTCATTTCAGTCCTAGGTACTCAAAAGGCACTAAGCATAGAGTGTGAAAACTGAGTTTCCTTGAGAGCTGCTTGGAAGCCTGATGGTGTGTGAAGTTAGTGAGCCAAATGGAGTTGTTCTCCCACAAGAACCACTCGGCTGATCCTTCTTCAATATGCCCTTCACCAACATGCAGTGTTTCCTTGATTGAATTAGCTCTCACACCAATATTTGCGTCTAGAGCCTTTGCATTGAGGGCTATCTGAAAACGGCTGTGGCGCTGAAGTTGCCTGAGAATGTGGAGTTGGTGGCATGTGAAACCCGCATGTGGAGCATTCGTTTGTGTGGGATGCTCTACCAGGTTCATTCCTAGATAATGCACTCAAAGGGCACTAAGCATAGAGTGTGAAAACTGAGTTTCTTTGAGAGCTGCTGGGAAGCCTGATGGTGTGTGAAGTTAGTGAGCCAAATGGAGTTGTTCTCCCACAAGACCCACTTGGCTGATCCTTCTTCAATATGCCCTTCACCAACATGCAGTGTTTCCTTGATTGAATTAGCTGTCACACCAGTATTTGCGTCTAGAGCCTTTGCATTGAGGGCTATCTGAAAACGGCTGTGGCGCTGAATTTGCCTGTGAATGTGGAGTTGGTGGCATGTGAAACCCGCATGTGGAGCATTCGTTTGTGTGGGATGCTCTACCAGGTTCATTCCTATATAATGCACTCAAAGGGCACTAAGCATAGAGTGTGAAAACTGAGTTTCCTTGAGAGCTGCTTGGAAGCCTGATGGTGTGTGAAGTTAGTGAGCCAAATGGAGTTGTTCTCCCACAAGAACCACTCGGCTGATCCTTCTTCCATATGCCCTTCACCAACATGCAGTGTTTCCTTGATTGAATTAGCTCTCACACCAATATTTGCGTCTAGAGCCTTTGCATTGAGGGCTATCTGAAAACGGCAGTGACGCTGAAGTTGCCTGTGAATGCGGAGTTGGTGGCATGTGAAACCCCGAATGTGGAGCATTCGTTTGTGTGGGATCCTCACCAACCTTCATTTCAGTCCTAGGTACTCAAAAGGCACTAAGCATAGAGTGTGAAAACTGAGTTTCCTTGAGAGCTGCTTGGAAGCCTGATGGTGTGTGAAGTTAGTGAGCCAAATGGAGTTATTCTCCCACAAGAACCACTCGGCTGATCCTTCTTCAATATGCCCTTCACCAACATGCAGTGTTTCCTTGATTGAATTAGCTCTCACACCAATATTTGCGTCTAGAGCCTTTGCATTGAGGGCTATCTGAAAACGGCTGTGGCGCTGAAGTTGCCTGAGAATGTGGAGTTGGTGGCATGTGAAACCCGCATGTGGAGCATTCGTTTGTGTGGGATGCTCTACCAGGTTCATTCCTAGATAATGCACTCAAAGGGCACTAAGCATAGAGTGTGAAAACTGAGTTTCTTTGAGAGCTGCTTGGAAGCCTGATGGTGTGTGAAGTTAGTGAGCCAAATGGAGTTGTTCTCCCACAAGACCCACTTGGCTGATCCTTCTTCAATATGCCCTTCACCAACATGCAGTGTTTCCTTGATTGAATTAGCTCTCACACCAATATTTGCGTCTAGAGCCTTTGCATTGAGGGCTATCTGAAAACGGCTGTGGCGCTGAAGTTGCCTGTCAATGTGGAGTTGGTGGCATGTGAAACCCGCATGTGGAGCATTCGTTTGTGTGGGATGCTCTACCAGGTTCATTCCTAGATAATGCACTCAAAGGGCACTAAGCATAGAGTGTGAAAACTGAGTTTCCTTGAGAGCTGCTTGGAAGCCTGATGGTGTGTGAAGTTAGTGAGCCAAATGGAGTTGTTCTCCCACAAGAACCACTCGGCTGATCCTTCTTCAATATGCCCTTCACCAACATGCAGTGTTTCCTTGATTGAATTAGCTCTCACACCAATATTTGCGTCTAGAGCCTTTGCATTGAGGGCTATCTGAAAACGGCTGTGGCGCTGAAGTTGCCTGAGAATGTGGAGTTGGTGGCATGTGAAACCCGCATGTGGAGCATTCGTTTGTGTGGGATGCTCTACCAGGTTCATTCCTAGATAATGCACTCAAAGGGCACTAAGCATAGAGTGTGAAAACTGAGTTTCCTTGAGAGCTGCTTGGAAGCCTGATGGTGTGTGAAGTTAGTGAGCCAAATGGAGTTGTTCTCCCACAAGAACCACTCGGCTGATCCTTCTTCAATATGCCCTTCACCAACATGCAGTGTTTCCTTGATTGAATTAGCTCTCACACCAATATTTGCGTCTAGAGCCTTTGCATTGAGGGCTATCTGAAAACGGCTGTCGCGCTGAAGTTGCCTGAGAATGTGGAGTTGGTGGCATGTGAAACCCGCATGTGGAGCATTCGTTTGTGTGGGATGCTCTACCAGGTTCATTCCTAGATAATGCACTCAAAGGGCACTAAGCATAGAGTGTGAAAACTGAGTTTCCTTGAGAGCTGCTTGGAAGCCTGATGGTGTGTGAAGTTAGTGAGCCAAATGGAGTTGTTCTCCCACAAGAACCACTCGGCTGATCCTTCTTCAATATGCCCTTCACCAACATGCAGTGTTTCCTTGATTGAATTAGCTCTCACACCAATATTTGCGTCTAGAGCCTTTGCATTGAGGGCTATCTGAAAACGGCTGTGGCACTGAAGTTGCCTGTGAATGTGGAGTTGGTGGCATGTGAAACCCGCATGTGGAGCATTCGTTTGTGTGGGATGCTCTACCAGGTTCATTCCTAGATAATGCACTCAAAGGGCACTAAGTATAGAGTGTGAAAACTGAGTTTCCTTGAGAGCTGCTTGGAAGCCTGGTGGTGTGTGAAATTAGTGAGCCAAATGGAGTTGTTCTCCCACAAGAACCACTCGGCTGATCCTTCTTCAGTATGCCCTTCACCAACATGCAGTGTTTCCTTGATTGAATTAGCTCTCACACCAATATTTGCGTCTAGAGCCTTTGCATTGAGGGCTATCTGAAAACGGCTGTGGCGCTGAAGTTGCCTGTGAATGTGGAGTTGGTGGCATGTGAAACCCGCATGTGGAGCATTCGTTTGTGTGGGATGCTCACCAACCTTCATTTAATTCCTACGTACTCAAAGGGCACTAAGCATAGAGTGTGAAAACTGAGTTTCCTTGAGAGCTGCTGGGAAGCCTGATGGTGTGTGAAGTTAGTGAGCCAAATGGAGTTGTTCTCCCACAAGAACCACTCGGCTGATCCTTCTTCAATATGCCCTTCACCAACATGCAGTGTTTCCTTGATTGAATTAGCTCTCACACTAATATTTGCGTCTAGAGCCTTTGCATTGAGGGCTATCTGAAAACGGCTGTGGCGCTGAAGTTGCCTGAGAATGTGGAGTTGGTGGCATGTGAAACCCGCATGTGGAGCATTCGTTTGTGTGGGATGCTCTACCAGGTTCATTCCTAGATAATGCACTCAAAGGGCACTAAGCCTAGAGTGTGAAAACTGAGTTTCCTTGAGAGCTGCTGGGAAGCCTGATGGTGTGTGAAGTTAGTGAGCCAAATGGAGTTGTTCTCCCACAAGAACCACTCGGCTGATCCTTCTTCAATATGCCCTTCACCAACATGCAGTGTTTCCTTGATTGAAATAGCTCTCAGACCAATATTTGCGTCTAGAGCCTTTGCATTGAGGGCTATCTGAAAACGGCGGTGGCGCTGAAGTTGCCTGTGAATGTGGAGTTGGTGGCATGTGAAACCCGCATGTGGACGTTTGTTTGTGTGGGATGCTCTACCATGTTCATTCCTAGATAATGCAGTCAAAGGGCACTAAGCATAGAGTGTGAAAACTGAGTTTCCTTGAGAGCTGCTTGGAAGCCTGATGGTGTGTGAAGTTAGTGAGCCAAATGGAGTTGTTCTCCCACAAGAACCACTCGGCTGATCCTTCTTCAATATGCCCTTCACCAACATGCAGTGTTTCCTTGATTGAATTAGCTCTCACACCAATATTTGCGTCTAGAGCCTTTGCATTGAGGGCTATCTGAAAACGGCAGTGGCGCTGAAGTTGCCTTTGAATGCGGAGTTGGTGGCATGTGAAATTCCGAATGTGGAGCATTCGTTTGTGTGGGATCCTCACCAACCTTCATTTCAGTCCTAGGTACTCAAAAGGCACTAAGCATAGAGTGTGAAAACTGAGTTTCCTTGAGAGCTGCTTGGAAGCCTGATGGTGTGTGAAGTTAGTGAGCCAAATGGAGTTGTTCTCCCACAAGAACCACTCGGCTGATCCTTCTTCAGTATGCCCTTCACCAACATGCAGTGTTTCCTTGATTGAATTAGCTCTCACACCAATATTTGCGTCTAGAGCCTTTGCATTGAGGGCTATCTGAAAACGGCTGTGGCGCTGAAGTTGCCTGTGAATGTGGAGTTGGTGGCATGTGAAACCCGCATGTGGAGCATTCGTTTGTGTGGGATGCTCACCAACCTTCATTTCATTCCTACGTACTCAAAGGGCACTAAGCATAGAGTGTGAAAACTGAGTTTCCTTGAGAGCTGCTGGGAAGCCTGATGGTGTGTGAAGTTAGTGAGCCAAATGGAGTTGTTCTCCCACAAGAACCACTCGGCTGATCCTTCTTCAATATGCCCTTCACCAACATGCAGTGTTTCCTTGATTGAATTAGCTCTCACACCAATATTTGCGTCTAGAGCCTTTGCATTGAGGGCTATCTGAAAACGGCAGTGGCGCTGAAGTTGCCTGAGAATGTGGAGTTGGTGGCATGTGAAACCCGCATGTGGAGCATTCGTTTGTGTGGGATGCTCTACCAGGTTCATTCCTAGATAATGCACTCAAAGGGCACTAAGCATAGAGTGTGAAAACTGAGTTTCCTTGAGAGCTGCTGGGAAGCCTGATGGTGTGTGAAGTTAGTGAGCCAAATGGAGTTGTTCTCCCACAAGAACCACTCGGCTGATCCTTCTTCAATATGCCCTTCACCAACATGCAGTGTTTCCTTGATTGAATTAGCTCTCACACCAATATTTGCGTCTAGAGCCTTTGCATTGAGGGCTATCTGAAAACGGCTGTGGCGCTGAAGTTGCCTGTGAATGTGGAGTTGGTGGCATGTGAAACCCGCATGTGGGCGTTTGTTTGTGTGGGATGCTCTACCAGGTTCATTCCTAGATAATGCAGTCAAAGGGCACTAAGCATAGAGTGTGAAAACTGAGTTTCCTTGAGAGCTGCTTGGAAGCCTGATGGTGTGTGAAGTTAGTGAGCCAAATGGAGTTGTTCTCCCACAAGAACCACTCGGCTGATCCTTCTTCAATATGCCCTTCACCAACATGCAGTGTTTCCTTGATTGAATTAGCTCTCACACCAATATTTGCGTCTAGAGCCTTTGCATTGAGGGCTATCTGAAAACGGCTGTGGCGCTGAAGTTGCCTGTCAATGTGGAGTTGGTGGCATGTGAAACCCGCATGTGGAGCATTCGTTTGTGTGGGATGCTCTACCAGGTTCATTCCTAGATAATGCACTCAAAGGGCACTAAGCCTAGAGTTGAAAACTGAGTTTCCTTGAGAGCTGCTTGGAAGCCTGATGGTGTGTGAAGTTAGTGAGCCAAATGGAGTTGTTCTCCCACAAGAACCACTCGGCTGATCCTTCTTCAATATGCCCTTCACCAACATGCAGTGTTTCCTTGATTGAATTAGCTCTCACACCAATATTTGCGTCTAGAGCCTTTGCATTGAGGGCTATCTGAAAACGGCTGTGGCGCTGAAGTTGCCTGTGAATGTGGAGTTGGTGGCATGTGAAACCCGCATGTGGAGCATTCGTTTGTGTGGGATGCTCACCAACCTTCATTTCATTCCTACGTACTCAAAGGGCACTAAGCATAGAGTGTGAAAACTGAGTTTCCTTGAGAGCTGCTGGGAAGTCTGATGGTGTGTGAAGTTAGTGAGCCAAATGGAGTTGTTCTCCCACAAGAACCACTCGGCTGATCCTTCTTCAATATGCCCTTCACCAACATGCAGTGTTTCCTTGATTGAATTAGCTCTCACACCAATATTTGCGTCTAGAGCCTTTGCATTGAGGGCTATCTGAAAACGGCAGTGGCGCTGAAGTTGCCTGTGAATGTGGAGTTGGTGGCATGTGAAACCCGCATGTGGAGCAGTCGTTTGTGTGGGATGCTCTACCAGGTTCATTCCTAGATAATGCACTCAAAGGGCACTAAGCATAGAGTGTGAAAACTGAGTTTCCTTGAGAGCTGCTTGGAAGCCTGGTGGTGTGTGAAGTTAGTGAGCCAAATGGAGTTGTTCTCCCACAAGAACCACTCGGCTGATCCTTCTTCAATATGCCCTTCACCAACATGCAGTGTTTCCTTGATTGAATTAGCTCTCACACCAATATTTGCGTCTAGAGCCTTTGCATTGAGGGCTATCTGAAAACGGCTGTGGCGCTGAAGTTGCCTGTGAATGTGGAGTTGGTGGCATGTGAAACCCGCATGTGGAGCATTCGTTTGTGTGGGATGCTCACCAACCTTCATTTCAGTCCTAGATACTCAAAGGGCACTAAGCATAGAGTGTGAAAACTGAGTTTCCTTGAGAGCTGCTTGGAAGCCTGATGGTGTGTGAAGTTAGTGAGCCAAATGGAGTTGTTCTCCCACAAGAACCACTCGGCTGATCCTTCTTCAATATGCCCTCCACCAACATGCAGTGTTTCCTTGATTGAATTAGCTCTCACACCAATATTTGCGTCTAGAGCCTTTGCATTGAGGGCTATCTGAAAACGGCTGTGGCGCTGAAGTTGCCTGTGAATGTGGAGTTGGTGGCATGTGAAACCCGCATGTGGGCGTTTGTTTGTGTGGGATGCTCTACCAGGTTCATTCCTAGATAATGCAGTCAAAGGGCACTAAGCATAGAGTGTGAAAACTGAGTTTCCTTGAGAGCTGCTTGGAAGCCTGATGGTGTGTGAAGTTAGTGAGCCAAATGGAGTTGTTCTCCCACAAGAACCACTCGGCTGATCCTTCTTCAATATGCCCTTCACCAACATGCAGTGTTTCCTTGATTGAATTAGCTCTCACACCAATATTTGCGTCTAGAGCCTTTGCATTGAGGGCTATCTGAAAACGGCTGTGGCGCTGAAGTTGCCTTTGAATGCGGAGTTGGTGGCATGTGAAACCCCGAATGTGGAGCATTCGTTTGTTTGGGATCCTCACCAACCTTCATTTCAGTCCTAAGTACTCAAAAGGCACTAAGCATAGAGTGTGAAAACTGAGTTTCCTTGAGAGCTGCTTGGAAGCCTGATGGTGTGTGAAGTTAGTGAGCCAAATGGAGTTGTTCTCCCACAAGAACCACTCGGCTGATCCTTCTTCAATATGCCCTTCACCAACATGCAGTGTTTCCTTGATTGAATTAGCTCTCACACCAATATTTGCGTCTAGAGCCTTTGCATTGAGGGCTATCTGAAAACGGCTGTGGCGCTGAAGTTGCCTGAGAATGTGGAGTTGGTGGCATGTGAAACCCGCATGTGGAGCATTCGTTTGTGTGGGATGCTCTACCAGGTTCATTCCTAGATAATGCACTCAAAGGGCACTAAGCATAGAGTGTGAAAACTGAGTTTCTTTGAGAGCTGCTTGGAAGCCTGATGGTGTGTGAAGTTAGTGAGCCAAATGGAGTTGTTCTCCCACAAGACCCACTTGGCTGATCCTTCTTCAATATGCCCTTCACCAACATGCAGTGTTTCCTTGATTGAATTAGCTGTCACACCAGTATTTGCGTCTAGAGCCTTTGCATTGAGGGCTATCTGAAAACGGCTGTGGCGCTGAATTTGCCTGTGAATGTGGAGTTGGTGGCATGTGAAACCCGCATGTGGAGCATTCGTTTGTGTGGGATGCTCTACCAGGTTCATTCCTAGATAATGCACTCAAAGGGCACTAAGCATAGAGTGTGAAAACTGAGTTTCCTTGAGAGCTGCTTGGAAGCCTGATGGTGTGTGAAGTTAGTGAGCCAAATGGAGTTGTTCTCCCACAAGAACCACTCGGCTGATCCTTCTTCCATATGCCCTTCACCAACATGCAGTGTTTCCTTGATTGAATTAGCTCTCACACGAATATTTGCGTCTAGAGCCTTTGCATTGAGGGCTATCTGAAAACGGTAGTGACGCTGAAGTTGCCTGTGAATGCGGAGTTGGTGGCATGTGAAACCCCGAATGTGGAGCATTCGTTTGTGTGGGATCCTCACCAACCTTCATTTCAGCCCTAGGTACTCAAAAGGCACTAAGCATAGAGTGTGAAAACTGAGTTTCCTTGAGAGCTGCTTGGAAGCCTGATGGTGTGTGAAGTTAGTGAGCCAAATGGAGTTGTACTCCCACAAGAACCACTCGGCTGATCCTTCTTCAATATGCCCTTCACCAACATGCAGTGTTTCCTTGATTGAATTAGCTCTCACACCAATATTTGCGTCTAGAGCCTTTGCATTGAGGGCTATCTGAAAACGGCTGTGGCGCTGAAGTTGCCTGAGAATGTGGAGTTGGTGGCATGTGAAACCCGCATGTGGAGCATTCGTTTGTGTGGGATGCTCTACCAGGTTCATTCCTAGATAATGCACTCAAAGGGCACTAAGCATAGAGTGTGAAAACTGAGTTTCTTTGAGAGCTGCTTGGAAGCCTGATGGTGTGTGAAGTTAGTGAGCCAAATGGAGTTGTTCTCCCACAAGACCCACTTGGCTGATCCTTCTTCAATATGCCCTTCACCAACATGCAGTGTTTCCTTGATTGAATTAGCTGTCACACCAGTATTTGCGTCTAGAGTCTTTGCATTGAGGGCTATCTGAAAACGGCTGTGGCGCTGAAGTTGCCTGTGAATGTGGAGTTGGTGGCATGTGAAACCCGCATGTGGAGCATTCGTTTGTGTGGGATGCTCTACCAGGTTCATTCCTAGATAATGCACTCAAAGGGCACTAAGCATAGAGTGTGAAAACTGAGTTTCCTTGAGAGCTGCTTGGAAGCCTGATGGTGTGTGAAGTTAGTGAGCCAAATGGAGTTGTTCTCCCACAAGAACCACTCGGCTGATCCTTCTTCAATATGCCCTTCACCAACATGCAGTGTTTCCTTGATTGAATTAGCTCTCACACCAATATTTGCGTCTAGAGCCTTTGCATTGAGGGCTATCTGAAAACGGCTGTGGCGCTGAAGTTGCCTGAGAATGTGGAGTTGGTGGCATGTGAAACCCGCATGTGGAGCATTCGTTTGTGTGGGATGCTCTACCAGGTTCATTCCTAGATAATGCACTCAAAGGGCACTAAGCATAGAGTGTGAAAACTGAGTTTCCTTGAGAGCTGCTTGGAAGCCTGATGGTGTGTGAAGTTAGTGAGCCAAATGGAGTTGTTCTCCCACAAGAACCACTCGGCTGATCCTTCTTCAATATGCCCTTCACCAACATGCAGTGTTTCCTTGATTGAATTAGCTCTCACACCAATATTTGCGTCTAGAGCCTTTGCATTGAGGGCTATCTGAAAACGGCTGTGGCACTGAAGTTGCCTGAGAATGTGGAGTTGGTGGCATGTGAAACCCGCATGTGGAGCATTCGTTTGTGTGGGATGCTCTACCAGGTTCATTCCTAGATAATGCACTCAAAGGGCACTAAGTATAGAGTGTGAAAACTGAGTTTCCTTGAGAGCTGCTTGGAAGCCTGGTGGTGTGTGAAATTAGTGAGCCAAATGGAGTTGTTCTCCCACAAGAACCACTCGGCTGATCCTTCTTCAGTATGCCCTTCACCAACATGCAGTGTTTCCTTGATTGAATTAGCTCTCACACCAATATTTGCGTCTAGAGCCTTTGCATTGAGGGCTATCTGAAAACGGCTGTGGCGCTGAAGTTGCCTGTGAATGTGGAGTTGGTGGCATGTGAAACCCGCATGTGGAGCATTCGTTTGTGTGGGATGCTCACCAACCTTCATTTAATTCCTACGTACTCAAAGGGCACTAAGCATAGAGTGTGAAAACTGAGTTTCCTTGAGAGCTGCTGGGAAGCCTGATGGTGTGTGAAGTTAGTGAGCCAAATGGAGTTGTTCTCCCACAAGAACCACTCGGCTGATCCTTCTTCAATATGCCCTTCACCAACATGCAGTGTTTCCTTGATTGAATTAGCTCTCACACTAATATTTGCGTCTAGAGCCTTTGCATTGAGGGCTATCTGAAAACGGCTGTGGCGATGAAGTTGCCTGAGAATGTGGAGTTGGTGGCATGTGAAACCCGCATGTGGAGCATTCGTTTGTGTGGGATGCTCTACCAGGTTCATTCCTAGATAATGCACTCAAAGGGCACTAAGCCTAGAGTGTGAAAACTGAGTTTCCTTGAGAGCTGCTGGGAAGCCTGATGGTGTGTGAAGTTAGTGAGCCAAATGGAGTTGTTCTCCCACAAGAACCACTCGGCTGATCCTTCTTCAATATGCCCTTCACCAACATGCAGTGTTTCCTTGATTGAATTAGCTCTCACACCAATATTTGCGTCTAGAGCCTTTGCATTGAGGGCTATCTGAAAACGGCTGTGGCGCTGAAGTTGCCTGTGAATGTGGAGTTGGTGGCATGTGAAACCCGCATGTGGGCGTTTGTTTGTGTGGGATGCTCTACCAGGTTCATTCCTAGATAATGCAGTCAAAGGGCACTAAGCATAGAGTGTGAAAACTGAGTTTCCTTGAGAGCTGCTTGGAAGCCTGATGGTGTGTGAAGTTAGTGAGCCAAATGGAGTTGTTCTCCCACAAGAACCACTCGGCTGATCCTTCTTCAATATGCCCTTCACCAACATGCAGTGTTTCCTTGATTGAATTAGCTCTCACACCAATATTTGCGTCTAGAGCCTTTGCATTGAGGGCTATCTGAAAACGGTGGTGGCGCTGAATTTTTCCTGAGAATGTGGAGTTGGTGGCATGTGAAACCCGCATGTGGAGCATTCGTTTGTGTGGGATGCTCTACCAGGTTCATTCCTAGATAATGCACTCAAAGGGCACTAAGTCCAGAGCGTGAAAACTGAGTTTCCTTGAGAGCTGCTTGGAAGCCTGATGGTGTGTGAAGTTAGTGAGCCAAATGGAGTTGTTCTCCCACAAGAACCACTCGGCTGATCCTTCTTCAATATGCCCTTCACCAACATGCAGTGTTTCCTTGATTGAATTAGCTCTCACACCAATATTTGCGTCTAGAGCCTTTGCATTGAGGGCTATCTGAAAACGGCTGTGGCGCTGAAGTTGCCTGAGAATGTGGAGTTGGTGGCATGTGAAACCCGCATGTGGAGCATTCGTTTGTGTGGGATGCTCTACCAGGTTCATTCCTAGATAATGCACTCAAAGGGCACTAAGCATAGAGTGTGAAAACTGAGTTTCCTTGAGAGCTGCTTGGAAGCCTGATGGTGTGTGAAGTTAGTGAGCCAAATGGAGTTGTTCTCCCACAAGACCCACTTGGCTGATCCTTCTTCAATATGCCCTTCACCAACATGCAGTGTTTCCTTGATTGAATTAGCTGTCACACCAGTATTTGCGTCTAGAGCCTTTGCATTGAGGGCTATCTGAAAATGGCTGTGGTGCTGAATTTGCCTGAGAATGTGGAGTTGGTGGCATGTGAAACCCGCATGTGGAGCATTCGTTTGTGTGGGATGCTCTACCAGGTTCATTCCTAGATAATGCACTCAAAGGGCACTAAGCATAGAGTGTGAAAACTGAGTTTCCTTGAGAGCTGCTGGGAAGCCTGATGGTGTGTGAAATTAGTGAGCCAAATGGAGTTGTTCTCCCACAAGAACCACTCGGCTGATCCTTCTTCAGTATGCCCTTCACCAACATGCAGTGTTTCCTTGATTGAATTAGCTCTCACACCAATATTTGCGTCTAGAGCCTTTGCATTGAGGGCTATCTGAAAACGGCTGTGGCGCTGAAGTTGCCTGTGAATGTGGAGTTGGTGGCATGTGAAACCCGCATGTGGAGCATTCGTTTGTGTGGGATGCTCACCAACCTTCATTTAATTCCTACGTACTCAAAGGGCACTAAGCATAGAGTGTGAAAACTGAGTTTCCTTGAGAGCTGCTGGGAAGCCTGATGGTGTGTGAAGTTAGTGAGCCAAATGGAGTTGTTCTCCCACAAGAACCACTCGGCTGATCCTTCTTCAATATGCCCTTCACCAACATGCAGTGTTTCCTTGATTGAATTAGCTCTCACACTAATATTTGCGTCTAGAGCCTTTGCATTGAGGGCTATCTGAAAACGGCTGTGGCGATGAAGTTGCCTGAGAATGTGGAGTTGGTGGCATGTGAAACCCGCATGTGGAGCATTCGTTTGTGTGGGATGCTCTACCAGGTTCATTCCTAGATAATGCACTCAAAGGGCACTAAGCCTAGAGTGTGAAAACTGAGTTTCCTTGAGAGCTGCTGGGAAGCCTGATGGTGTGTGAAGTTAGTGAGCCAAATGGAGTTGTTCTCCCACAAGAACCACTCGGCTGATCCTTCTTCAATATGCCCTTCACCAACATGCAGTGTTTCCTTGATTGAATTAGCTCTCACACCAATATTTGCGTCTAGAGCCTTTGCATTGAGGGCTATCTGAAAACGGCTGTGGCGCTGAAGTTGCCTGTGAATGTGGAGTTGGTGGCATGTGAAACCCGCATGTGGAGCATTCGTTTGTGTGGGATGCTCACCAACCTTCATTTAATTCCTACGTACTCAAAGGGCACTAAGCATAGAGTGTGAAAACTGAGTTTCCTTGAGAGCTGCTGGGAAGCCTGATGGTGTGTGAAGTTAGTGAGCCAAATGGAGTTGTTCTCCCACAAGAACCACTCGGCTGATCCTTCTTCAATATGCCCTTCACCAACATGCAGTGTTTCCTTGATTGAATTAGCTCTCACACTAATATTTGCGTCTAGAGCCTTTGCATTGAGGGCTATCTGAAAACGGCTGTGGCGATGAAGTTGCCTGAGAATGTGGAGTTGGTGGCATGTGAAACCCGCATGTGGAGCATTCGTTTGTGTGGGATGCTCTACCAGGTTCATTCCTAGATAATGCACTCAAAGGGCACTAAGCCTAGAGTGTGAAAACTGAGTTTCCTTGAGAGCTGCTGGGAAGCCTGATGGTGTGTGAAGTTAGTGAGCCAAATGGAGTTGTTCTCCCACAAGAACCACTCGGCTGATCCTTCTTCAATATGCCCTTCACCAACATGCAGTGTTTCCTTGATTGAATTAGCTCTCACACCAATATTTGCGTCTAGAGCCTTTGCATTGAGGGCTATCTGAAAACGGCTGTGGCGCTGAAGTTGCCTGTGAATGTGGAGTTGGTGGCATGTGAAACCCGCATGTGGGCGTTTGTTTGTGTGGGATGCTCTACCAGGTTCATTCCTAGATAATGCAGTCAAAGGGCACTAAGCATAGAGTGTGAAAACTGAGTTTCCTTGAGAGCTGCTTGGAAGCCTGATGGTGTGTGAAGTTAGTGAGCCAAATGGAGTTGTTCTCCCACAAGAACCACTCGGCTGATCCTTCTTCAATATGCCCTTCACCAACATGCAGTGTTTCCTTGATTGAATTAGCTCTCACACCAATATTTGCGTCTAGAGCCTTTGCATTGAGGGCTATCTGAAAACGGCAGTGGCGCTGAAGTTGCCTTTGAATGCGGAGTTGGTGGCATGTGAAATTCCGAATGTGGAGCATTCGTTTGTGTGGGATCCTCACCAACCTTCATTTCAGTCCTAAGTGCTCAAAAGGCACTAAGCATAGAGTGTGAAAACTGAGTTTCCTTGAGAGCTGCTTGGAAGCCTGATGGTGTGTGAAGTTAGTGAGCCAAATGGAGTTGTTCTCCCACAAGAACCACTCGGCTGATCATTCTTCAATATGCCCTTCACCAACATGCAGTGTTTCCTTGATTGAATTAGCTCTCACACCAATATTTGCGTCTAGAGCCTTTGCATTGAGGGCTATCTGAAAACGGCTGTGGCGCTGAAGTTGCCTGAGAATGTGGAGTTGGTGGCATGTGAAACCCGCATGTGGAGCATTCGTTTGTGTGGGATGCTCTACCAGGTTCATTCCTAGATAATGCACTCAAAGGGCACTAAGCATAGAGTGTGAAAACTGAGTTTCCTTGAGAGCTGCTTGGAAGCCTGATGGTGTGTGAAGTTAGTGAGCCAAATGGAGTTGTTCTCCCACAAGAACCACTCGGCTGATCCTTCTTCAATATGCCCTTCACCAACATGCAGTGTTTCCTTGATTGAATTAGCTCTCACACCAATATTTGCGTCTAGAGCCTTTGCATTGAGGGCTATCTGAAAACGGTGGTGGCGCTGAATTTTTCCTGAGAATGTGGAGTTGGTGGCATGTGAAACCCGCATGTGGAGCATTCGTTTGTGTGGGATGCTCTACCAGGTTCATTCCTAGATAATGCACTCAAAGGGCACTAAGTCCAGAGCGTGAAAACTGAGTTTCCTTGAGAGCTGCTTGGAAGCCTGATGGTGTGTGAAGTTAGTGAGCCAAATGGAGTTGTTCTCCCACAAGAACCACTCGGCTGATCCTTCTTCAATATGCCCTTCACCAACATGCAGTGTTTCCTTGATTGAATTAGCTCTCACACCAATATTTGCGTCTAGAGCCTTTGCATTGAGGGCTATCTGAAAACGGCTGTGGCGCTGAAGTTGCCTGAGAATGTGGAGTTGGTGGCATGTGAAACCCGCATGTGGAGCATTCGTTTGTGTGGGATGCTCTACCAGGTTCATTCCTAGATAATGCACTCAAAGGGCACTAAGCATAGAGTGTGAAAACTGAGTTTCCTTGAGAGCTGCTGGGAAGCCTGATGGTGTGTGAAGTTAGTGAGCCAAATGGAGTTGTTCTCCCACAAGACCCACTTGGCTGATCCTTCTTCAATATGCCCTTCACCAACATGCAGTGTTTCCTTGATTGAATTAGCTGTCACACCAGTATTTGCGTCTAGAGCCTTTGCATTGAGGGCTATCTGAAAATGGCTGTGGTGCTGAATTTGCCTGAGAATGTGGAGTTGGTGGCATGTGAAACCCGCATGTGGAGCATTCGTTTGTGTGGGATGCTCTACCAGGTTCATTCCTAGATAATGCACTCAAAGGGCACTAAGCATAGAGTGTGAAAACTGAGTTTCCTTGAGAGCTGCTGGGAAGCCTGATGGTGTGTGAAGTTAGTGAGCCAAATGGAGTTGTTCTCCCACAAGAACCACTCGGCTGATCCTTCTTCAATATGCCCTTCACCAACATGCAGTGTTTCCTTGATTGAATTAGCTCTCACACCAATATTTGCGTCTAGAGCCTTTGCATTGAGGGCTATCTGAAAACGGCAGTGGCGCTGAAGTTGCCTGTGAATGTGGAGTTGGTGGCATGTGAAACCCCGAATGTGGAGCATTCGTTTGTGTGGGATCCTCACCAACCTTCATTTCAGTCCTAGGTACTCAAAAGGCACTAAGCATAGAGTGTGAAAACTGAGTTTCCTTGAGAGCTGCTTGGAAGCCTGATGGTGTGTGAAGTTAGTGAGCCAAATGGAGTTGTTCTCCCACAAGAACCACTCGGCTGATCATTCTTCAATATGCCCTTCACCAACATGCAGTGTTTCCTTGATTGAATTAGCTCTCACACCAATATTTGCGTCTAGAGCCTTTGCATTGAGGGCTATCTGAAAACGGCTGTGGCGCTGAAGTTGCCTGAGAATGTGGAGTTGGTGGCATGTGAAACCCGCATGTGGAGCATTCGTTTGTGTGGGATGCTCTACCAGGTTCATTCCTAGATAATGCACTCAAAGGGCACTAAGCATAGAGTGTGAAAACTGAGTTTCCTTGAGAGCTGCTTGGAAGCCTGATGGTGTGTGAAGTTAGTGAGCCAAATGGAGTTGTTCTTCCACAAGCACCACTCGGCTGATCCTTCTTCAATATGCCCTTCACCAACATGCAGTGTTTCCTTGATTGAATTAGCTCTCACACCAATATTTGCGTCTAGAGCCTTTGCATTGAGGGCTATCTGAAAACGGCGGTGGCGCTGAAGTTGCCTGAGAATGTGGAGTTGGTGGCATGTGAAACCCCGAATGTGGAGCATTCGTTTGTGTGGGATGCTCTACCAGGTTCATTCCTAGATAATGCACTCAAAGGGCACTAAGTCTAGAGCGTGAAAACTGAGTTTCCTTGAGAGCTGCTTGGAAGCCTGATGGTGTGTGAAGTTAGTGAGCCAAATGGAGTTGTTCTCCCACAAGAACCACTCGGCTGATCATTCTTCAATATGCCCTTCACCAACATGCAGTGTTTCCTTGATTGAATTAGCTCTCACACCAATATTTGCGTCTAGAGCCTTTGCATTGAGGGCTATCTGAAAATGGCTGTGGCGCTGAAGTTGCCTGTGAATGTGGAGTTGGTGGCATGTGAAACCCGCATGTGGAGCATTCGTTTGTGTGGGATGCTCTACCAGGTTCATTCCTATATAATGCACTCAAAGGGCACTAAGGATAGAGTGTGAAAACTGAGTTTCTTTGAGAGCTGCTTGGAAGCCTGATGGTGTGTGAAGTTAGTGAGCCAAATGGAGTTGTTCTCCCACAAGACCCACTTGGCTGATCCTTCTTCAATATGCCCTTCACCAACATGCAGTGTTTCCTTGATTGAATTAGCTGTCACACCAATATTTGCGTCTAGAGCCTTTGCATTGAGGGCTATCTGAAAACGGCTGTGGGCGCTGAATTTGCCTGAGAATGTGGAGTTGGTGGCATGTGAAACCCGCATGTGGAGCATTCGTTTGTGTGGGATGCTCTACCAGGTTCATTCCTAGATAATGCACTCAAAGGGCACTAAGCATAGAGTGTGAAAACTGAGTTTCCTTGAGAGCTGCTTGGAAGCCTGATGGTGTGTGAAGTTAGTGAGCCAAATGGAGTTGTTCTCCCACAAGAACCACTCGGCTGATCCTTCTTCAATATGCCCTTCACCAACATGCAGTGTTTCCTTGATTGAATTAGCTCTCACACCAATATTTGCGTCTAGAGCCTTTGCATTGAGGGCTATCTGAAAACGGCAGTGGCGCTGAAGTTGCCTGTGAATGCGGAGTTGGTGGCATGTGAAACCCCGAATGTGGAGCATTCGTTTGTGTGGGATCCTCACCAACCTTCATTTCAGTCCTAGGTACTCAAAAGGCACTAAGCATAGAGTGTGAAAACTGAGTTTCCTTGAGAGCTGCTTGGAAGCCTGATGGTGTGTGAAGTTAGTGAGCCAAATGGAGTTGTTCTCCCACAAGAACCACTCGGCTGATCATTCTTCAATATGCCCTTCACCAACATGCAGTGTTTCCTTGATTGAATTAGCTCTCACACCAATATTTGCGTCTAGAGCCTTTGCATTGAGGGCTATCTGAAAACGGCTGTGGCGCTGAAGTTGCCTGAGAATGTGGAGTTGGTGGCATGTGAAACCCGCATGTGGAGCATTCGTTTGTGTGGGATGCTCTACCAGGTTCATTCCTAGATAATGCACTCAAAGGGCACTAAGCATAGAGTGTGAAAACTGAGTTTCCTTGAGAGCTGCTTGGAAGCCTGATGGTGTGTGAAGTTAGTGAGCCAAATGGAGTTGTTCTCCCACAAGAACCACTCGGCTGATCCTTCTTCAATATGCCCTTCACCAACATGCAGTGTTTCCTTGATTGAATTAGCTCTCACACCAATATTTGCGTCTAGAGCCTTTGCATTGAGGGCTATCTGAAAACGGCGGTGGCGCTGAAGTTGCCTGAGAATGTGGAGTTGGTGGCATGTGAAACCCGCATGTGGAGCATTCGTTTGTGTGGGATGCTCTACCAGGTTCATTCCTAGATAATGCACTCAAAGGGCACTAAGTCTAGAGCGTGAAAACTGAGTTTCCTTGAGAGCTGCTTGGAAGCCTGATGGTGTGTGAAGTTAGTGAGCCAAATGGAGTTGTTCTCCCACAAGAACCACTCGGCTGATCCTTCTTCAATATGCCCTTCACCAACATGCAGTGTTTCCTTGATTGAATTAGCTCTCACACCAATATTTGCGTCTAGAGCCTTTGCATTGAGGGCTATCTGAAAACGGCTGTGGCGCTGAAGTTGCCTGAGAATGTGGAGTTGGTGGCATGTGAAACCCGCATGTGGAGCATTCGTTTGTGTGGGATGCTCTACCAGGTTCATTCCTAGATAATGCACTCAAAGGGCGCTAAGCATACAGTGTGAAAACTGAGTTTCCTTGAGAGCTGCTTGGAAGCCTGATGGTGTGTGAAGTTAGTGAGCCAAATGGAGTTGTTCTCCCACAAGACCCACTTGGCTGATCCTTCTTCAATATGCCCTTCACCAACATGCAGTGTTTCCTTGATTGAATTAGCTGTCACACCAGTATTTGCGTCTAGAGCCTTTGCATTGAGGGCTATCTGAAAATGGCTGTGGTGCTGAATTTGCCTGAGAATGTGGAGTTGGTGGCCTGCGAAACCCGCATGTGGAGCATTCGTTTGTGTGGGATGCTCTACCAGGTTCATTCCTAGATAATGCACTCAAAGGGCACTAAGCATAGAGTGTGAAAACTGAGTTTCCTTGAGAGCTGCTTGGAAGCCTGATGGTGTGTGAAGTTAGTGAGCCAAATGGAGTTGTTCTCCCACAAGAACCACTCGGCTGATCCTTCTTCAATATGCCCTTCACCAACATGCAGTGTTTCCTTGATTGAATAAGCTCTCACACCAATATTTGCGTCTAGAGCCTTTGCATTGAGGGCTATCTGAAAACGGCAGTGGCGCTGAAGTTGCCTGTGAATGTGGAGTTGGTGGCATGTGAAACCCGCATGTGGAGCATTCGTTTGTGTGGGATGCTCACCAACCTTCATTTCAGTCCTAAGTACTCAAAAGGCACTAAGCATAGAGTGTGAAAACTGAGTTTCCTTGAGAGCTGCTGGGAAGCCTGATGGTGTGTGAAGTTAGTGAGCCAAATGGAGTTGTTCTCCCACAAGAACCACTCGGCTGATCCTTCTTCAATATGCCCTTCACCAACATGCAGTGTTTCCTTGATTGAATTAGCTCTCACACCAATATTTGCGTCTAGAGCCTTTGCATTGAGGGCTATCTGAAAACGGCTGTGGCGCTGAAGTTGCCTGTGAATGTGGAGTTGGTGGCATGTGAAACCCGCATGTGGAGCATTCGTTTGTGTGGGATGCTCTACCAGGTTCATTCCTAGATAATGCACTCAAAGGGCACTAGGCATAGAGTGTGAAAACTGAGTTTCCTTGAGAGCTGCTGGGAAGCCTGATGGTGTGTGAAGTTAGTGAGCCAAATGGAGTTGTTCTCCCACAAGAACCACTCGGCTGATCCTTCTTCATTATGCCCTTCACCAACATGCAGTGTTTCCTTGATTGAAGTAGCTCTCACACCAGTATTTGCGTCTAGAGCCTTTGCATTGAGGGCTATCTGAAAACGGCTGTGGCGCTGAAGTTGCCTGAGAATGTGGAGTTGGTGGCATGTGAAACCCGCATGTGGAGCATTCGTTTGTGTGGGATGCTCTACCAGGTTCATTCCTAGATAATGCACTCAAAGGGCACTAAGTCTAGAGCGTGAAAACTGAGTTTCCTTGAGAGCTGCTTGGAAGCCTGATGGTGTGTGAAGTTAGTGAGCCAAATGGAGTTGTTCTCCCACAAGAACCACTCGGCTGATCCTTCTTCAATATGCCCTTCACCAACATGCAGTGTTTCCTTGATTGAATTAGCTCTCACACCAATATTTGCGTCTAGAGCCTTTGCATTGAGGGCTATCTGAAAACGGCTGTGGCGCTGAAGTTGCCTGAGAATGTGGAGTTGGTGGCATGTGAAACCCGCATGTGGAGCATTCGTTTGTGTGGGATGCTCTACCAGGTTCATTCCTAGATAATGCACTCAAAGGGCACTAAGCATAGAGTGTGAAAACTGAGTTTCCTTGAGAGCTGCTTGGAAGCCTGATGGTGTGTGAAGTTAGTGAGCCAAATGGAGTTGTTCTCCCACAAGACCCACTTGGCTGATCCTTCTTCAATATGCCCTTCACCAACATGCAGTGTTTCCTTGATTGAATTAGCTGTCACACCAGTATTTGCGTCTAGAGCCTTTGCATTGAGGGCTATCTGAAAATGGCTGTGGTGCTGAATTTGCCTGAGAATGTGGAGTTGGTGGCATGTGAAACCCGCATGTGGAGCATTCGTTTGTGTGGGATGCTCTACCAGGTTCATTCCTAGATAATGCACTCAAAGGGCACTAAGCATAGAGTGTGAAAACTGAGTTTCCTTGAGAGCTGCTTGGAAGCCTGATGGTGTGTGAAGTTAGTGAGCCAAATGGAGTTGTTCTCCCACAAGAACCACTCGGCTGATCCTTCTTCAATATGCCCTTCACCAATATGCAGTGTTTCCTTGATTGAATTAGCTCTCACACCAATATTTGCGTCTAGAGCCTTTGCATTGAGGGCTATCTGAAAACGGCTGTGGCGCTGAAGTTGCCTGTGAATGTGGAGTTGGTGGCATGTGAAACCCGCATGTGGAGCATTCGTTTGTGTGGGATGCTCACCAACCTTCATTTCAGTCCTAAGTACTCAAAAGGCACTAAGCATAGAGTGTGAAAACTGAGTTTCCTTGAGAGCTGCTGGGAAGCCTGATGGTGTGTGAAGTTAGTGAGCCAAATGGAGTTGTTCTCCCACAAGAACCACTCAGCTGATCCTTCTTCAATATGCCCTTCACCAACATGCAGTGTTTCCTTGATTGAATTAGTTCTCACACCAATATTTGCGTCTAGAGCCTTTGCATTGAGGGCTATCTGAAAACGGCTGTGGCGCTGAAGTTGCCTGTCAATGTGGAGTTGGTGGCATGTGAAACCCGCAGTGGAGCATTCGTTTGTGTGGGATGCTCTACCAGGTTCATTCCTAGATAATGCACTCAAAGGGCACTAAGCATAGAGTGTGAAAATTGAGTTTCCTTGAGAGCTGCTTGGAAGCCTGATGGTGTGTGAAGTTAGTGAGCCAAATGGAGTTGTTCTCCCACAAGAACCACTCAGCTGATCCTTCTTCAATATGCCCTTCACCAACATGCAGTGTTTCCTTGATTGAATTAGCTCTCACACCAATATTTGCGTCTAGAGCCTTTGCATTGAGGGCTATCTGAAAACGGCTGTGGCGCTGAAGTTGCCTGTCAATGTGGAGTTGGTGGCATGTGAAACCCGCAGTGGAGCATTCGTTTGTGTGGGATGCTCTACCAGGTTCATTCCTAGATAATGCATTCAAAGGGCACTAAGCATAGAGTGTGAAAACTGAGTTTCCTTGAGAGCTGCTGGGAAGCCTGATGGTGTGTGAATTTAGTGAGCCAAATGGAGTTGTTCTCCCACAAGAACCACTCGGCTGATCCTTCTTCAATATGCCCTTCACCAACATGCAGTGTTTCCTTGATTGAATTAGCTCTCACACCAATATTTGCGTCTAGAGCCTTTGCATTGAGGGCTATCTGAAAACGGCTGTGGCGCTGAAGTTGCCTGTGAATGTGGAGTTGGTGGCATGTGAAACCCGCATGTGGAGCATTCGTTTGTGTGGGATGCTCTACCAGGTTCATTCCTAGATAATGCACTCAAAGGGCACTAAGCATAGAGTGTGAAAACTGAGTTTCCTTGAGAGCTGCTGGGAAGCCTGATGGTGTGTGAAGTTAGTGAGCCAAATGGAGTTGTTCTCCCACAAGAACCACTCGGCTGATCCTTCTTCATTATGCCCTTCACCAACATGCAGTGTTTCCTTGATTGAAGTAGCTCTCACACCAGTATTTGCGTCTAGAGCCTTTGCATTGAGGGCTATCTGAAAACGGCTGTGGCGCTGAAGTTGCCTGAGAATGTGGAGTTGGTGGCATGTGAAACCCGCATGTGGAGCATTCGTTTGTGTGGGATGCTCTACCAGGTTCATTCCTAGATAATGCACTCAAAGGGCACTAAGCATAGAGTGTGAAAACTGAGTTTCCTTGAGAGCTGCTGGGAAGCCTGATGGTGTGTGAAGTTAGTGAGCCAAATGGAGTTGTTCTCCCACAAGAACCACTCGGCTGATCCTTCTTCAATATGCCCTTCACCAACATGCAGTGTTTCCTTGATTGAATTAGCTCTCACACCAATATTTGCGTCTAGAGCCTTTGCATTGAGGGCTATCTGAAAACGGCTGTGGCGCTGAAGTTGCCTGTGAATGTGGAGTTGGTGGCATGTGAAACCCGCAGTGGAGCATTCGTTTGTGTGGGATGCTCTACCAGGTTCATTCCTAGATAATGCACTCAAAGGGCACTAAGCATAGAGTGTGAAAACTGAGTTTCCTTGAGAGCTGCTTGGAAGCCTGATGGTGTGTGAAGTTAGTGAGCCAAATGGAGTTGTTCTCCCACAAGAACCACTTGGTGATCCTTCTTCATTATGCCCTTCACCAACATGCAGTGTTTCCTTGATTGAATTAGCTCTCACACCAGTATTTGCGTCTAGAGCCTTTGCATTGAGGGCTATCTGAAAACGGCGGTGGCGCTGAAGTTGCCTGAGAATGTGGAGTTGGTGGCATGTGAAACCCGCATGTGGAGCATTCGTTTGTGTGGGATGCTCTACCAGGTTCATTCCTAGATAATGCACTCAAAGGGCACTAAGCCTAGAGTGTAAAAACTGAGTTTGCTTGAGAGCTGCTTGGAAGCCTGATGGTGTGTGAAGTTAGTGAGCCAAATGGAGTTGTTCTCCCACAAGAACCACTCGGCTGATCCTTCTTCAATATGCCCTTCACCAACATGCAGTGTTTCCTTGATTGAATTAGCTCTCACACCAATATTTGCGTCTAGATCCTTTGCATTGAGGGCTATCTGAAAACGGCTGTGGCGCTGAAGTTGCCTGAGAATGTGGAGTTGGTGGCATGTGAAACCCGCATGTGGAGCATTCGTTTGTGTGGGATGCTCTACCAGGTTCATTCCTAGATAATGCACTCAAAGGGCACTAAGCATAGAGTGTGAAAACTGAGTTTCCTTGAGAGCTGCTGGGAAGCCTGATGGTGTGTGAAGTTAGTGAGCCAAATGGAGTTGTTCTCCCACAAGAATCACTCGGCTGATCCTTCTTCATTATGCCCTTCACCAACATGCAGTGTTTCCTTGATTGAAGTAGCTCTCACACCAGTATTTGCGTCTAGAGCCTTTGCATTGAGGGCTATCTGAAAACGGCTGTGGCGCTGAAGTTGCCTGAGAATGTGGAGTTGGTGGCATGTGAAACCCGCATGTGGAGCATTCGTTTGTGTGGGATGCTCTACCAGGTTCATTCCTAGATAATGCACTCAAAGGGCACTAAGTCTAGAGCGTGAAAACTGAGTTTCCTTGAGAGCTGCTTGGAAGCCTGATGGTGTGTGAAGTTAGTGAGCCAAATGGAGTTGTTCTCCCACAAGAACCACTCGGCTGATCCTTCTTCAATATGCCCTTCACCAACATGCAGTGTTTCCTTGATTGAATTAGCTCTCACACCAATATTTGCGTCTAGAGCCTTTGCATTGAGGGCTATCTGAAAACGGCTGTGGCGCTGAAGTTGCCTGAGAATGTGGAGTTGGTGGCATGTGAAACCCGCATGTGGAGCATTCGTTTGTGTGGGATGCTCTACCAGGTTCATTCCTAGATAATGCACTCAAAGGGCACTAAGCATAGAGTGTGAAAACTGAGTTTCCTTGAGAGCTGCTTGGAAGCCTGATGGTGTGTGAAGTTAGTGAGCCAAATGGAGTTGTTCTCCCACAAGACCCACTTGGCTGATCCTTCTTCAATATGCCCTTCACCAACATGCAGTGTTTCCTTGATTGAATTAGCTGTCACACCAGTATTTGCGTCTAGAGCCTTTGCATTGAGGGCTATCTGAAAATGGCTGTGGTGCTGAATTTGCCTGAGAATGTGGAGTTGGTGGCATGTGAAACCCGCATGTGGAGCATTCGTTTGTGTGGGATGCTGTACCAGGTTCATTCCTAGATAATGCACTCAAAGGGCACTAAGCATAGAGTGTGAAAACTGAGTTTCCTTGAGAGCTGCTTGGAAGCCTGATGGTGTGTGAAGTTAGTGAGCCAAATGGAGTTGTTCTCCCACAAGAACCACTCGGCTGATCCTTCTTCAATATGCCCTTCACCAATATGCAGTGTTTCCTTGATTGAATTAGCTCTCACACCAATATTTGCGTCTAGAACCTTTGCATTGAGGGCTATCTGAAAACGGCTGTGGCGCTGAAGTTGCCTGTGAATGTGGAGTTGGTGGCATGTGAAACCCGCATGTGGAGCATTCGTTTGTGTGGGATGCTCACCAACCTTCATTTCAGTCCTAAGTACTCAAAAGGCACTAAGCATAGACTGTGAAAACTGAGTTTCCTTGAGAGCTGCTTGGAAGCCTGATGGTGTGTGAAGTTAGTGAGCCAAATGGAGTTGTTCTCCCACAAGAACCACTCAGCTGATCCTTCTTCAATATGCCCTTCACCAACATGCAGTGTTTCCTTGATTGAATTAGTTCTCACACCAATATTTGCGTCTAGAGCCTTTGCATTGAGGGCTATCTGAAAACGGCTGTGGCGCTGAAGTTGCCTGTCAATGTGGAGTTGGTGGCATGTGAAACCCGCAGTGGAGCATTCGTTTGTGTGGGATGCTCTACCAGGTTCATTCCTAGATAATGCACTCAAAGGGCACTAAGCCTAGAGTGTGAAAATTGAGTTTCCTTGAGAGCTGCTTGGAAGCCTGATGGTGTGTGAAGTTAGTGAGCCAAATGGAGTTGTTCTCCCACAAGAACCACTCAGCTGATCCTTCTTCAATATGCCCTTCACCAACATGCAGTGTTTCCTTGATTGAATTAGCTCTCACACCAATATTTGCGTCTAGAGCCTTTGCATTGAGGGCTATCTGAAAACGGCTGTGGCGCTGAAGTTGCCTGTCAATGTGGAGTTGGTGGCATGTGAAACCCGCAGTGGAGCATTCGTTTGTGTGGGATGCTCTACCAGGTTCATTCCTAGATAATGCATTCAAAGGGCACTAAGCATAGAGTGTGAAAACTGAGTTTCCTTGAGAGCTGCTGGGAAGCCTGATGGTGTGTGAAGTTAGTGAGCCAAATGGAGTTGTTCTCCCACAAGAACCACTCGGCTGATCCTTCTTCAATATGCCCTTCACCAACATGCAGTGTTTCCTTGATTGAATTAGCTCTCACACCAATATTTGCGTCTAGAGCCTTTGCATTGAGGGCTATCTGAAAACGGCGGTGGCGCTGAAGTTGCCTGTGAATGTGGAGTTGGTGGCATGTGAAACCCGCATGTGGAGCATTCGTTTGTGTGGGATGCTCTACCAGGTTCATTCCTAGATAATGCACTCAAAGGGCACTAAGCATAGAGTGTGAAAACTGAGTTTCCTTGAGAGCTGCTTGGAAGCCTGATGGTGTGTGAAGTTAGTGAGCCAAATGGAGTTGTTCTCCCACAAGAACCACTCGGCTGATCCTTCTTCAATATGCCCTTCACCAACATGCAGTGTTTCCTTGATTGAATTAGCTCTCACACCAATATTTGCGTCTAGAGCCTTTGCATTGAGGGCTATCTGAAAACGGCTGTGGCGCTGAAGTTGCCTGTGAATGTGGAGTTGGTGGCATGTGAAACCCGCATGTGGAGCATTCGTTTGTGTGGGATGCTCTACCAGGTTCATTCCTAGATAATGCACTCAAAGGGCACTAAGCATAGAGTGTGAAAACTGAGTTTCCTTGAGAGCTGCTTGGAAGCCTGATGGTGTGTGAAGTTAGTGAGCCAAATGGAGTTGTTCTCCCACAAGACCCACTTGGCTGATCCTTCTTCAATATGCCCTTCACCAACATGCAGTGTTTCCTTGATTGAATTAGCTCTCACACCAGTATTTGCGTCTAGAGCCTTTGCATTGAGGGCTATCTGAAAATGGCTGTGGCGCTGAAGTTGCCTGAGAATGTGGAGTTGGTGGCATGTGAAACCCGCATGTGGAGCATTCGTTTGTGTGGGATGCTCTACCAGGTTCATTCCTAGATAATGCACTCAAAAGGCACTAAGCATAGAGTGTGAAAACTGAGTTTCCTTGAGAGCTGCTTGGAAGCCTGATGGTGTGTGAAGTTAGTGAGCCAAATGGAGTTGTTCTCCCACAAGAACCACTCGGCTGATCCTTCTTCAATATGCCCTTCACCAACATGCAGTGTTTCCTTGATTGAATTAGCTCTCACACCAATATTTGCGTCTAGAGCCTTTGCATTGAGGGCTATCTGAAAACGGCTGTGGCGCTGAAGTTGCCTGTGAATGTGGAGTTGGTGGCATGTGAAACCCGCATGTGGAGCATTCGTTTGTGTGGGATGCTCTACCTGGTTCATTTCAGTCCTAGGCACTCAAAGGGCACTAAGCATAGAGTGTGAAAACTGAGTTTCCTTGAGAGCTGCTTGGAAGCCTGATGGTGTGTGAAGTTAGTGAGCCAAATGGAGTTGTTCTCCCACAAGAACCACTCAGCTGATCCTTCTTCAATATGCCCTTCACCAACATGCAGTGTTTCCTTGATTGAATTAGCTCTCACACCAATATTTGCGTCTAGAGCCTTTGCATTGAGGGTTATCTGAAAACGGCTGTGGCGCTGAAGTTGCCTGTCAATGTGGAGTTGGTGGCATGTGAAACCCGCAGTGGAGCATTCGTTTGTGTGGGATGCTCTACCAGGTTCATTCCTAGATAATGCACTCAAAGGGCACTAAGCATAGAGTGTGAAAACTGAGTTTCCTTGAGAGCTGCTGGGAAGCCTGATGGTGTGTGAAGTTAGTGAGCCAAATGGAGTTGTTCTCCCACAAGAACCACTCGGCTGATCCTTCTTCAATATGCCCTTCACCAACATGCACTGTTTCCTTGATTGAATTAGCTCTCACACCAGTATTTGCGTCTAGAGCCTTTGCATTGAGGGCTATCTGAAAACGGCTGTGGCGCTGAAGTTGCCTGTGAATGTGGAGTTTGTGGCATGTGAAACCCGCATGTGGAGCATTCGTTTGTGTGGGATGCTCTACCAGGTTCATTCCTAGATAATGCACTCAAAGGGCACTAAGCATAGAGTGTGAAAACTGAGTTTCCTTGAGAGCTGCTTGGAAGCCTGATGGTGTGTGAAGTTAGTGAGCCAAATGGAGTTGTTCTCCCACAAGAACCACTTGGCTGATCCTTCTTCATTATGCCCTTCACAAACATGCAGTGTTTCCTTGATTGAAGTAGCTCTCACACCAGTATTTGCGTCTAGAGCCTTTGCATTGAGGGCTATCTGAAAACGGCTGTGGCGCTGAAGTTGCCTGAGAATGTGGAGTTGGTGGCATGTGAAACCCGCATGTGGAGCATTCGTTTGTGTGGGATGCTCTACCAGGTTCATTCCTAGATAATGCACTCAAAGGGCACTAAGCATAGAGTGTGAAAACTGAGTTTCCTTGAGAGCTGCTTGGAAGCCTGATGGTGTGTGAAGTTAGTGAGCCAAATGGAGTTGTTCTCCCACAAGAACCACTCGGCTGATCCTTCTTCAATATGCCCTTCACCAACATGCAGTGTTTCCTTGATTGAATTAGCTCTCACACCAATATTTGCGTCTAGATCCTTTGCATTGAGGGCTATCTGAAAACGGCTGTGGCGCTGAAGTTGCCTGTGAATGTGGAGTTGGTGGCATGTGAAACCCGCAGTGGAGCATTCGTTTGTGTGGGATGCTCTACCAGGTTCATTCCTAGATAATGCACTCAAAGGGCACTAAGCATAGAGTGTGAAAACTGAGTTTCCTTGAGAGCTGCTTGGAAGCCTGATGGTGTGTGAAGTTAGTGAGCCAAATGGAGTTGTTCTCCCACAAGAACCACTCGGCTGATCCTTCTTCAATATGCCCTTCACCAACATGCAGTGTTTCCTTGATTGAATTAGCTCTCACACCAGTATTTGCGTCTAGAGCCTTTGCATTGAGGGCTATCTGAAAACGGCTGTGGCGCTGAAGTTGCCTGTGAATGTGGAGTTGGTGGCATGTGAAACCCGCATGTGGAGCATTCGTTTGTGTGGGATGCTCACCAACATTCATTTCAGTCCTACGTACTCAAAAGGCACTAAGCATAGAGTGTGAAAACTGAGTTTCCTTGAGAGCTGCTGGGAAGCCTGATGGTGTGTGAAGTTAGTGAGCCAAATGGAGTTGTTCTCCCACAAGAACCACTCAGATGATCCTTCTTCCATATGCCCTTCACCAACATGCAGTGTTTCCTTGATTGAATTAGCTCTCACACCAGTATTTGCATCTAGAGCCTTTGCATTGAGGGCTATCTGAAAACGGCTGTGGCGCTGAAATTGCCTGTGAATGTGGAGTTGGTGGCATGTGAAACCCGCATGTGGAGCATTCGTTTGTGTGGGATGCTCTACCAGGTTCATTCCTAGATAATGCACTCAAAGGGCACTAAGCATAGAGTGTGAAAACTGAGTTTCCTTGAGAGCTGCTTGGAAGCCTGATGGTGTGTGAAGTTAGTGAGCCAAATGGAGTTGTTCTCCCACAAGAACCACTCGGCTGATCCTTCTTCAATATGCCCTTCACCAACATGCAGTGTTTCCTTGATTGAATTAGCTCTCACACCAATATTTGCGTCTAGAGCCTTTGCATTGAGGGCTATCTGAAAACGGCTGTGGCGCTGAAGTTGCCTGTCAATGTGGAGTTGGTGGCATGTGAAACCCGCATGTGGAGCATTCGTTTGTGTGGGATGCTCTACCAGGTTCATTCCTAGATAATGCACTCAAAGGGCACTAAGTCTAGAGTTGAAAACTGAGTTTCCTTGAGAGCTGCTGGGAAGCCTGATGGTGTGTGAAGTTAGTGAGCCAAATGGAGTTGTTCTCCCACAAGAACCACTCGGCTGATCCTTCTTCATTATGCCCTTCACCAACATGCAGTGTTTCCTTGATTGAATTAGCTCTCACACCAGTATTTGCGTCTAGAGCCTTTGCATTGAGGGCTATCTGAAAACGGCTGTGGCGCTGAAGTTGCCTGTGAATGTGGAGTTGGTGGCATGTGAAACCCGCATGTGGAGCATTCGTTTGTGTGGGATGCTCACCAACCTTCATTTCAGTCCTAGGTACTCAAAAGGCACTAAGCATAGAGTGTGAAAACTGAGTTTCCTTGAGAGCTGCTTGGAAGCCTGATGGTGTGTGAAGTTAGTGAGCCAAATGGAGTTGTTCTCCCACAAGAACCACTCGGCTGATCCTTCTTCAATATGCCCTTCACCAACATGCAGTGTTTCCTTGAATGAATTAGCTCTCACACCAATATTTGCGTCTAGAGCTTTTGCATTGAGGGCTATCTGAAAACGGCTGTGGCGCTGAAGTTGCCTGTCAATGTGGAGTTGGTGGCATGTGAAACCCGCATGTGGAGCATTCGTTTGTGTGGGATGCTCTACCAGGTTCATTCCTAGATAATGCACTCAAAGGGCACTAAGCATAGAGTGTGAAAACTGAGTTTCCTTGAGAGCTGCTTGGAAGCCTGATGGTGTGTGAAGTTAGTGAGCCAAATGGAGTTGTTCTCCCACAAGAACCACTCAGCTGATCCTTCTTCAATATGCCCTTCACCAACATGCACTGTTTCCTTGATTGAATTAGCTCTCACACCAATATTTGCGTCTAGATCCTTTGCATTGAGGGCTATCTGAAAACGGCTGTGGCGCTGAAGTTGCCTGTGAATGTGGAGTTGGTGGCAAGTGAAACCCGCAGTGGAGCATTCGTTTGTGTGGGATGCTCTACCAGGTTCATTCCTAGATAATGCACTCAAAGGGCACTAAGCATAGAGTGTGAAAACTGAGTTTCCTTGAGAGCTGCTTGGAAGCCTGATGGTGTGTGAAGTTAGTGAGCCAAATGGAGTTGTTCTCCCACAAGAACCACTCGGCTGATCCTTCTTCAATATGCCCTTCACCAACATGCAGTGTTTCCTTGATTGAATTAGCTCTCACACCAGTATTTGCGTCTAGAGCCTTTGCATTGAGGGCTATCTGAAAACGGCTGTGGCGCTGAAGTTGCCTGTGAATGTGGAGTTGGTGGCATGTGAAACCCGCATGTGGAGCATTCGTTTGTGTGGGATGCTCACCAACATTCATTTCAGTCCTACGTACTCAAAAGGCACTAAGCATAGAGTGTGAAAACTGAGTTTCCTTGAGAGCTGCTGGGAAGCCTGATGGTGTGTGAAGTTAGTGAGCCAAATGGAGTTGTTCTCCCACAAGAACCACTCAGATGATCCTTCTTCCATATGCCCTTCACCAACATGCAATGTTTCCTTGATTGAATTAGCTCTCACACCAGTATTTGCATCTAGAGCCTTTGCATTGAGGGCTATCTGAAAACGGCTGTGGCGCTGAAATTGCCTGTGAATGTGGAGTTGGTGGCATGTGAAACCCGCATGTGGAGCATTCGTTTGTGTGGGATGCTCTACCAGGTTCATTCCTAGATAATGCACTCAAAGGGCACTAAGCATAGAGTGTGAAAACTGAGTTTCCTTGAGAGCTGCTTGGAAGCCTGATGGTGTGTGAAGTTAGTGAGCCAAATGGAGTTGTTCTCCCACAAGAACCACTCGGCTGATCCTTCTTCAATATGCCCTTCACCAACATGCACTGTTTCCTTGATTGAATTAGCTCTCACACCAATATTTGCGTCTAGAGCCTTTGCATTGAGGGCTATCTGAAAACGGCTGTGGCGCTGAAGTTGCCTGTCAATGTGGAGGTGGTGGCATGTGAAACCCGCATGTGGAGCATTCGTTTGTGTGGGATGCTCTACCAGGTTCATTCCTAGATAATGCACTCAAAGGGCACTAAGTCTAGAGTTGAAAACTGAGTTTCCTTGAGAGCTGCTGGGAAGCCTGATGGTGTGTGAAGTTAGTGAGCCAAATGGAGTTGTTCTCCCACAAGAACCACTCGGCTGATCCTTCTTCATTATGCCCTTCACCAACATGCAGTGTTTCCTTGATTGAATTAGCTCTCACACCAGTATTTGCGTCTAGAGCCTTTGCATTGAGGGCTATCTGAAAACGGCTGTGGCGCTGAAGTTGCCTGTGAATGTGGAGTTGGTGGCATGTGAAACCCGCATGTGGAGCATTCGTTTGTGTGGGATGCTCACCAACCTTCATTTCAGTCCTAGGTACTCAAAAGGCACTAAGCATAGAGTGTGAAAACTGAGTTTCCTTGAGAGCTGCTTGGAAGCCTGATGGTGTGTGAAGTTAGTGAGCCAAATGGAGTTGTTCTCCCACAAGAACCACTCGGCTGATCCTTCTTCAATATGCCCTTCACCAACATGCAGTGTTTCCTTGAATGAATTAGCTCTCACACCAATATTTGCGTCTAGAGCTTTTGCATTGAGGGCTATCTGAAAACGGCTGTGGCGCTGAAGTTGCCTGTCAATGTGGAGTTGGTGGCATGTGAAACCCGCATGTGGAGCATTCGTTTGTGTGGGATGCTCTACCAGGTTCATTCCTAGATAATGCACTCAAAGGGCACTAAGCATAGAGTGTGAAAACTGAGTTTCCTTGAGAGCTGCTTGGAAGCCTGATGGTGTGTGAAGTTAGTGAGCCAAATGGAGTTGTTCTCCCACAAGAACCACTCAGCGGATCCTTCTTCAATATGCCCTTCACCAACATGCAGTGTTTCCTTGATTGAATTAGCTCTCACACCAATATTTGCGTCTAGAGCCTTTGCATTGAGGGCTATCTGAAAATGGCTGTGGCGCTGAAGTTTCCTGTCAATGTGGAGTTGGTGGCATGTGAAACCCGCATGTGGAGCATTCGCTTGTGTGGGATGCTCTACCAGGTTCATTCCTAGATAATGCACTCAAAGCGCACTAAGCATAGAGTGTGAAAACTGAGTTTCCTTGAGAGCTGCTTGGAAGCCTGGTGGTGTGTGAAGTTAGTGAGCCAAATGGAGTTGTTCTCCCACAAGAACCACTCGGCTGATCCTTCTTCCATATGCCCTTCACCAACATGCAGTGTTTCCTTGATTGAATTAGCTCTCACACCAATATTTGCGTCTAGAGCCTTTGCATTGAGGGCTATCTGAAAACGGCTGTGGCGATGAAGTTGCCTGTGAATGTGGAGTTGGTGGCATGTGAAACCCGCATGTGGAGCATTCGTTTGCGTGGGATGCTCTACCAGGTTCATTCCTAGATAATGCACTCAAAGGGCACTAAGCATAGAGTGTGAAAACTGAGTTTCCTTGAGAGCTGCTTGGAAGCCTGGTGGTGTGTGAAGTTAGTGAGCCAAATGGAGTTGTTCTCCCACAAGAACCACTCAGCTGATCCTTCTTCAATATGCCCTTCACCAACATGCAGTGTTTCCTTGATTGAATTAGCTCTCACACCAATATTTGCGTCTAGAGCCTTTGCATTGAGGGCTATCTGAAAACGGCTGTGGCGCTGAAGTTGCCTGAGAATGTGAAGTTGGTGGCATGTGAAACCCGCATGTGGAGCATTCGTTTGTGTTGGATGCTCACCAACCTTCATTTCAGTCCTAAGTACTCAAAAGGCACTAAGCATAGAGTGTGAAAACTGAGTTTCCTTGAGAGCTGCTGGGAAGCCTGATGGTGTGTGAAGTTAGTGAGCCAAATGGAGTTGTTCTCCCACAAGAACCACTCGGCTGATCCTTCTTCAATATGCCCTTCACCAACATGCAGTGTTTCCTTGATTGAATTAGCTCTCACACCAATATTTGTGTCTAGAGCCTTTGCATTGAGGGCTATCTGAAAACGGCTGTGGCGCTGAAGTTGCCTGAGAATGTGGAGTTGGTGGCATGTGAAACCCGCATGTGGAGCATTCGTTTGTGTGGGATGCTCTACCAGGTTCATTCCTAGATAATGCGGTCAAAGGGCACTAAGTCTAGAGTTGAAAACTGAGTTTCCTTGAGAGCTGCTTGGAAGCCTGATGGTGTGTGAAGTTAGTGAGCCAAATGGAGTTGTTCTCCCACAAGAACCACTCGGCTGATCCTTCTTCATATGCCCTTCACCAACATGCAGTGTTTCCTTGATTGAATTAGCTCTCACACCAATATTTGCGTCTAGAGCCTTTGCATTGAGGGCTATCTGAAAACGGCTGTGGCGCTGAAGTTGCCTGTGAATGTGGAGTTGGTGGCATGTGAAACCCGCATGTGGAGCATTCGTTTGTGTGGGATGCTCTACCAGGTTCATTCCTAGATAATGCACTCAAAGGGCACTAAGCATAGAGTGTGAAAACTGAGTTTCCTTGAGAGCTGCTTGGAAGCCTGATGGTGTGTGAAGTTAGTGAGCCAAATGGAGTTGTTCTCCCACAAGAACCACTTGGCTGATCCTTCTTCATTATGCCCTTCACCAACATGCAGTGTTTCCTTGATTGAATTAGCTCTCACACCAATATTTGCGTCTAGAGCCTTTGCATTGAGGGCTATCTGAAAACGGGTGTGGCGCTGAAGTTGCCTGAGAATGTGGAGTTGGTGGCATGTGAAACCCGCATGTGGAGCATTCGTTTGTGTGGGATGCTCTACCAGGTTCATTCCTAGATAATGCACTCAAAGGGCACTAAGCATAGAGTGTGAAAACTGAGTTTCCTTGAGAGCTGCTTGGAAGCCTGATGGTGTGTGAAGTTAGTGAGCCAAATGGAGTTGTTCTCCCACAAGAACCACTCGGCTGATCCTTCTTCAATATGCCCTTCACCAACATGCAGTGTTTCCTTGATTGAATTAGCTCTCACACCAATATTTGCGTCTAGAGCCTTTGCATTGAGGGCTATCTGAAAACGGCTGTGGCGCTGAAGTTGCCTGTGAATGTGGAGTTGGTGGCATGTGAAACCCGCATGTGGAGCATTCGTTTGTGTGGGATGCTCTACCAGGTTCATTCCTAGATAATGCACTCAAAGGGCACTAAGCATAGAGTGTGAAAACTGAGTTTCCTTGAGAGCTGCTTGGAAGCCTGATGGTGTGTGAAGTTAGTGAGCCAAATGGAGTTGTTCTCCCACAAGAACCACTCGGCTGATCCTTCTTCCATATGCCCTTCACCAACATGCAGTGTTTCCTTGATTGAATTAGCTCTCACACCAATATTTGCGTCTAGAGCCTTTGCATTGAGGGCTATCTGAAAACGGCTGTGGCGCTGAAGTTGCCTGTCAATGTGGAGTTGGTGGCATGTGAAACCCGCATGTGGAGCATTCGTTTGCGTGGGATGCTCTACCAGGTTCATTCCTAGATAATGCACTCAAAGGGCACTAAGCATAGAGTGTGAAAACTGAGTTTCCTTGAGAGCTGCTTGGAAGCCTGATGGTGTGTGAAGTTAGTGAGCCAAATGGAGTTGTTCTCCCACAAGAACCACTCGGCTGATCCTTCTTCAATATGCCCTTCAGCAACATGCAGTGTTTCTTTGATTGAATTAGCTCTCACACCAATATTTGCGTCTAGAGCCTTTGCATTGAGGGCTATCTGAAAACGGCTGTGGCTCTGAAGTTGCCTGAGAATGTGGAGTTGGTGGCATGTGAAACCCGCATGTGGAGCATTCGTTTGTGTGGGATGCTCACCAACCTTCATTTCAGTCCTAAGTACTCAAAAGCACTAAGCATAGAGTGTGAAAACTGAGTTTCCTTGAGAGCTGCTGGGAAGCCTGATGGTGTGTGAAGTTAGTGAGCCAAATGGAGTTGTTCTCCCACAAGAACCACTCGGCTGATCCTTCTTCAATATGCCCTTCACCAACATGCAGTGTTTCCTTGATTGAATTAGCTCTCACACCAATATTTGTGTCTAGAGCCTTTGCATTGAGGGCTATCTGAAAACGGCTGTGGCGCTGAAGTTGCCTGAGAATGTGGAGTTGGTGGCATGTGAAACCCGCATGTGGAGCATTCGTTTGTGTGGGATGCTCTACCAGGTTCATTCCTAGATAATGCAGTCAAAGGGCACTAAGTCTAGAGTTGAAAACTGAGTTTCCTTGAGAGCTGCTTGGAAGCCTGATGGTGTGTGAAGTTAGTGAGCCAAATGGAGTTGTTCTCCCACAAGAACCACTTGGCTGATCCTTCTTCAATATGCCCTTCACCAACATGCAGTGTTTCCTTGAATGAATTAGCTCTCACACCAATATTTGCATCTAGAGCTTTTGCATTGAGGGCTCTCTGAAAACGGCTGTGGCGCTGAAGTTGCCTGAGAATGTGGAGTTGGTGGCATGTGAAACCCGCATGTGGAGCATTCGTTTGTGTGGGATGCTCTACCAGGTTCATTCCTAGATAATGCACTCAAAGGGCACTAAGCATAGAGTGTGAAAACTGAGTTTCCTTGAGAGCTGCTTGGAAGCCTGATGGTGTGTGAAGTTAGTGAGCCAAATGGAGTTGTTCTCCCACAAGAACCACTCAGCTGATCCTTCTTCAATATGCCCTTCACCAACATGCAGTGTTTCCTTGATTGAATTAGCTCTCACACCAGTATTTGCGTCTAGAGCCTTTGCATTGAGGGCTATCTGAAAACGGCTGTGGCGCTGAAGTTGCCTGTCAATGTGGAGGTGGTGGCATGTGAAACCCGCATGTGGAGCATTCGTTTGTGTGGGATGCTCTACCAGGTTCATTCCTAGATAATGCACTCAAAGGGCACTAAGCATAGAGTGTGAAAACTGAGTTTCCTTGAGAGCTGCTGGGAAGCCTGATGGTGTGTGAAGTTAGTGAGCCAAATGGAGTTGTTCTCCCACAAGAACCACTTGGCTGATCCTTCTTCATTATGCCCTTCACAAACATGCAGTGTTTCCTTGATTGAAGTAGCTCTCACACCAGTATTTGCGTCTAGAGCCTTTGCATTGAGGGCTATCTGAAAACGGCTGTGGCGCTGAAGTTGCCTGAGAATGTGGAGTTGGTGGCATGTGAAACCCGCAGTGGAGCATTCGTTTGTGTGGGATGCTCTACCAGGTTCATTCCTAGATAATGCACTCAAAGGGCACTAAGCATAGAGTGTGAAAACTGAGTTTCCTTGAGAACTGCTTGGAAGCCTGATGGTGTGTGAAGTTAGTGAGCCAAATGGAGTTGTTCTCCCACAAGAACCACTCGGCTGATCCTTCTTCAATATGCCCTTCACCAACATGCAGTGTTTCCTTGATTGAATTAGCTCTCACACCAGTATTTGCGTCTAGAGCCTTTGCATTGAGGGCTATCTGAAAACGGCTGTGGCGCTGAAGTTGCCTGTGAATGTGGAGTTGGTGGCATGTGAAACCCGCATGTGGAGCATTCGTTTGTGTGGGATGCTCACCAACATTCATTTCAGTCCTACGTACTCAAAAGGCACTAAGCATAGAGTGTGAAAACTGAGTTTCCTTGAGAGCTGCTGGGAAGCCTGATGGTGTGTGAAGTTAGTGAGCCAAATGGAGTTGTTCTCCCACAAGAACCACTCGGCTGATCCTTCTTCAATATGCCCTTCACCAACATGCAGTGTTTCCTTGATTGAATTAGCTCTCACACCAATATTTGCGTCTAGAGCCTTTGCATTGAGGGCTATCTGAAAACGGCTGTGGCGCTGAAGTTGCCTGTCAATGTGGAGTTGGTGGCATGTGAAACCCGCATGTGGAGCATTCGTTTGTGTGGGATGCTCTACCAGGTTCATTCCTAGATAATGCACTCAAAGGGCACTAAGTCTAGAGTTGAAAACTGAGTTTCCTTGAGAGCTGCTTGGAAGCCTGATGGTGTGTGAAGTTAGTGAGCCAAATGGAGTTGTTCTCCCACAAGAACCACTCGGCTGATCCTTCTTCATTATGCCCTTCACCAACATGCAGTGTTTCCTTGATTGAATTAGCTCTCACACCAGTATTTGCGTCTAGAGCCTTTGCATTGAGGGCTATCTGAAAACGGCTGTGGCGCTGAAGTTGCCTGTGAATGTGGAGTTGGTGGCATGTGAAACCCGCATGTGGAGCATTCGTTTGTGTGGGATGCTCACCAACCTTCATTTCAGTCCTAGGTACTCAAAAGGCACTAAGCATAGAGTGTGAAAACTGAGTTTCCTTGAGAGCTGCTTGGAAGCCTGATGGTGTGTGAAGTTAGTGAGCCAAATGGAGTTGTTCTCCCACAAGAACCACTCGGCTGATCCTTCTTCAATATGCCCTTCACCAACATGCAGTGTTTCCTTGAATGAATTAGCTCTCACACCAATATTTGCGTCTAGAGCTTTTGCATTGAGGGCTATCTGAAAACGGCTGTGGCGCTGAAGTTGCCTGTCAATGTGGAGTTGGTGGCATGTGAAACCCGCATGTGGAGCATTCGTTTGTGTGGGATGCTCTACCAGGTTCATTCCTAGATAATGCACTCAAAGGGCACTAAGCATAGAGTGTGAAAACTGAGTTTCCTTGAGAGCTGCTTGGAAGCCTGATGGTGTGTGAAGTTAGTGAGCCAAATGGAGTTGTTCTCCCACAAGAACCACTCAGCGGATCCTTCTTCAATATGCCCTTCACCAACATGCACTGTTTCCTTGATTGAATTAGCTCTCACACCAATATTTGCGTCTAGAGCCTTTGCATTGAGGGCTATCTGAAAATGGCTGTGGCGCTGAAGTTTCCTGTCAATGTGGAGTTGGTGGCATGTGAAACCCGCATGTGGAGCATTCGCTTGTGTGGGATGCTCTACCAGGTTCATTCCTAGATAATGCACTCAAAGCGCACTAAGCATAGAGTGTGAAAACTGAGTTTCCTTGAGAGCTGCTTGGAAGCCTGGTGGTGTGTGAAGTTAGTGAGCCAAATGGAGTTGTTCTCCCACAAGAACCACTCGGCTGATCCTTCTTCCATATGCCCTTCACCAACATGCAGTGTTTCCTTGATTGAATTAGCTCTCACACCAATATTTGCGTCTAGAGCCTTTGCATTGAGGGCTATCTGAAAACGGCTGTGGCGATGAAGTTGCCTGTGAATGTGGAGTTGGTGGCATGTGAAACCCGCATGTGGAGCATTCGTTTGCGTGGGATGCTCTACCAGGTTCATTCCTAGATAATGCACTCAAAGGGCACTAAGCATAGAGTGTGAAAACTGAGTTTCCTTGAGAGCTGCTTGGAAGCCTGGTGGTGTGTGAAGTTAGTGAGCCAAATGGAGTTGTTCTCCCACAAGAACCACTCAGCTGATCCTTCTTCAATATGCCCTTCACCAACATGCAGTGTTTCCTTGATTGAATTAGCTCTCACACCAATATTTGCGTCTAGAGCCTTTGCATTGAGGGCTATCTGAAAACGGCTGTGGCGCTGAAGTTGCCTGAGAATGTGAAGTTGGTGGCATGTGAAACCCGCATGTGGAGCATTCGTTTGTGTTGGATGCTCACCAACCTTCATTTCAGTCCTAAGTACTCAAAAGGCACTAAGCATAGAGTGTGAAAACTGAGTTTCCTTGAGAGCTGCTGGGAAGCCTGATGGTGTGTGAAGTTAGTGAGCCAAATGGAGTTGTTCTCCCACAAGAACCACTCGGCTGATCCTTCTTCAATATGCCCTTCACCAACATGCAGTGTTTCCTTGATTGAATTAGCTCTCACACCAATATTTGTGTCTAGAGCCTTTGCATTGAGGGCTATCTGAAAACGGCTGTGGCGCTGAAGTTGCCTGAGAATGTGGAGTTGGTGGCATGTGAAACCCGCATGTGGAGCATTCGTTTGTGTGGGATGCTCTACCAGGTTCATTCCTAGATAATGCGGTCAAAGGGCACTAAGTCTAGAGTTGAAAACTGAGTTTCCTTGAGAGCTGCTTGGAAGTCTGATGGTGTGTGAAGTTAGTGAGCCAAATGGAGTTGTTCTCCCACAAGAACCACTCGGCTGATCCTTCTTCATATGCCCTTCACCAACATGCAGTGTTTCCTTGATTGAATTAGCTCTCACACCAATATTTGCGTCTAGAGCCTTTGCATTGAGGGCTATCTGAAAACGGCTGTGGCGCTGAAGTTGCCTGTGAATGTGGAGTTGGTGGCATGTGAAACCCGCATGTGGAGCATTCGTTTGTGTGGGATGCTCTACCAGGTTCATTCCTAGATAATGCACTCAAAGGGCACTAAGCATAGAGTGTGAAAACTGAGTTTCCTTGAGAGCTGCTTGGAAGCCTGATGGTGTGTGAAGTTAGTGAGCCAAATGGAGTTGTTCTCCCCACAAGAACCACTTGGCTGATCCTTCTTCATTATGCCCTTCACCAACATGCAGTGTTTCCTTGATTGAATTAGCTCTCACACCAATATTTGCGTCTAGAGCCTTTGCATTGAGGGCTATCTGAAAACGGGTGTGGCGCTGAAGTTGCCTGAGAATGTGGAGTTGGTGGCATGTGAAACCCGCATGTGGAGCATTCGTTTGTGTGGGATGCTCTACCAGGTTCATTCCTAGATAATGCACTCAAAGGGCACTAAGCATAGAGTGTGAAAACTGAGTTTCCTTGAGAGCTGCTTGGAAGCCTGATGGTGTGTGAAGTTAGTGAGCCAAATGGAGTTGTTCTCCCACAAGAACCACTCGGCTGATCCTTCTTCAATATGCCCTTCACCAACATGCAGTGTTTCCTTGATTGAATTAGCTCTCACACCAATATTTGCGTCTAGAGCCTTTGCATTGAGGGCTATCTGAAAACGGCTGTGGCGCTGAAGTTGCCTGTGAATGTGGAGTTGGTGGCATGTGAAACCCGCATGTGGAGCATTCGTTTGTGTGGGATGCTCTACCAGGTTCATTCCTAGATAATGCACTCAAAGGGCACTAAGCATAGAGTGTGAAAACTGAGTTTCCTTGAGAGCTGCTTGGAAGCCTGATGGTGTGTGAAGTTAGTGAGCCAAATGGAGTTGTTCTCCCACAAGAACCACTCGGCTGATCCTTCTTCCATATGCCCTTCACCAACATGCAGTGTTTCCTTGATTGAATTAGCTCTCACACCAATATTTGCGTCTAGAGCCTTTGCATTGAGGGCTATCTGAAAACGGCTGTGGCGCTGAAGTTGCCTGTCAATGTGGAGTTGGTGGCATGTGAAACCCGCATGTGGAGCATTCGTTTGCGTGGGATGCTCTACCAGGTTCATTCCTAGATAATGCACTCAAAGGGCACTAAGCATAGAGTGTGAAAACTGAGTTTCCTTGAGAGCTGCTTGGAAGCCTGATGGTGTGTGAAGTTAGTGAGCCAAATGGAGTTGTTCTCCCACAAGAACCACTCGGCTGATCCTTCTTCAATATGCCCTTCAGCAACATGCAGTGTTTCTTTGATTGAATTAGCTCTCACACCAATATTTGCGTCTAGAGCCTTTGCATTGAGGGCTATCTGAAAACGGCTGTGGCTCTGAAGTTGCCTGAGAATGTGGAGTTGGTGGCATGTGAAACCCGCATGTGGAGCATTCGTTTGTGTGGGATGCTCACCAACCTTCATTTCAGTCCTAAGTACTCAAAAGGCACTAAGCATAGAGTGTGAAAACTGAGTTTCCTTGAGAGCTGCTGGGAAGCCTGATGGTGTGTGAAGTTAGTGAGCCAAATGGAGTTGTTCTCCCACAAGAACCACTCGGCTGATCCTTCTTCAATATGCCCTTCACCAACATGCAGTGTTTCCTTGATTGAATTAGCTCTCACACCCAATATTTGTGTCTAGAGCCTTTGCATTGAGGGCTATCTGAAAACGGCTGTGGCGCTGAAGTTGCCTGAGAATGTGGAGTTGGTGGCATGTGAAACCCGCATGTGGAGCATTCGTTTGTGTGGGATGCTCTACCAGGTTCATTCCTAGATAATGCAGTCAAAGGGGCACTAAGTCTAGAGTTGAAAACTGAGTTTCCTTGAGAGCTGCTTGGAAGCCTGATGGTGTGTGAAGTTAAGTGAGCCAAATGGAGTTGTTCTCCACAAGAACCACTTGGCTGATCCTTCTTCAATATGCCCTTCACCAACATGCAGTGTTTCCTTGAATGAATTAGCTCTCACACCAATATTTGCATCTAGAGCTTTTGCATTGAGGGCTCTCTGAAAACGGCTGTGGCGCTGAAGTTGCCTGAGAATGTGGAGTTGGTGGCATGTGAAACCCGCATGTGGAGCATTCGTTTGTGTGGGATGCTCTACCAGGTTCATTCCTAGATAATGCACTCAAAGGGCACTAAGCATAGAGTGTGAAAACTGAGTTTCCTTGAGAGCTGCTTGGAAGCCTGATGGTGTGTGAAGTTAGTGAGCCAAATGGAGTTGTTCTCCCACAAGAACCACTCAGCTGATCCTTCTTCAATATGCCCTTCACCAACATGCAGTGTTTCCTTGATTGAATTAGCTCTCACACCAGTATTTGCGTCTAGAGCCTTTGCATTGAGGGCTATCTGAAAACGGCTGTGGCGCTGAAGTTGCCTGTGAATGTGGAGTTTGTGGCATGTGAAACCCGCATGTGGAGCATTCGTTTGTGTGGGATGCTCTACCAGGTTCATTCCTAGATAATGCACTCAAAGGGCACTAAGCATAGAGTGTGAAAACTGAGTTTCCTTGAGAGCTGCTGGGAAGCCTGATGGTGTGTGAAGTTAGTGAGCCAAATGGAGTTGTTCTCCCACAAGAACCACTTGGCTGATCCTTCTTCATTATGCCCTTCACAAACATGCAGTGTTTCCTTGATTGAAGTAGCTCTCACACCAGTATTTGCGTCTAGAGCCTTTGCATTGAGGGCTATCTGAAAACGGCTGTGGCGCTGAAGTTGCCTGAGAATGTGGAGTTGGTGGCATGTGAAACCCGCAGTGGAGCATTCGTTTGTGTGGGATGCTCTACCAGGTTCATTCCTAGATAATGCACTCAAAGGGCACTAAGCATAGAGTGTGAAAACTGAGTTTCCTTGAGAACTGCTTGGAAGCCTGATGGTGTGTGAAGTTAGTGAGCCAAATGGAGTTGTTCTCCCACAAGAACCACTCGGCTGATCCTTCTTCAATATGCCCTTCACCAACATGCAGTGTTTCCTTGATTGAATTAGCTCTCACACCAGTATTTGCGTCTAGAGCCTTTGCATTGAGGGCTATCTGAAAACGGCTGTGGCTCTGAAGTTGCCTGTGAATGTGGAGTTGGTGGCATGTGAAACCCGCATGTGGAGCATTCGTTTGTGTGGGATGCTCACCAACATTCATTTCAGTCCTACGTACTCAAAAGGGCACTAAGCATAGAGTGTGAAAACTGAGTTTCCTTGAGAGCTGCTGGGAAGCCTGATGGTGTGTGAAGTTAGTGAGCCAAATGGATTTGTTCTCCCACAAGAACCACTCGGCTGATCCTTCTTCAATATGCCCTTCACCAACATGCAGTGTTTCCTTGATTGAATTAACTCTCACACCAATATTTGCATCTAGAGCTTTTGCATTGAGGGCTATCTGAAAACGGCTGTGGCGCTGAAGTTGCCTGAGAATGTGGAGTTGGTGGCATGTGAAACCCGCATGTGGAGCATTCGTTTGTGTGGGATGCTCTACCAGGTTCATTCCTAGATAATGCACTCAAAGGGCACTAAGTCTAGAGTTGAAAACTGAGTTTCCTTGAGAGCTGCTTGGAAGCCTGATGGTGTGTGAAGTTAGTGAGCCATATGGAGTTGTTCTCCCACAAGAACCACTTGGCTGATCCTTCTTCATTATGCGCTTCACCAACATGCAGTGTTTCCTTGATTGAATTAGCTCTCACACCAGTATTTGCGTCTAGAGCCTTTGCATTGAGGGCTATCTGAAAACGGCTGTGGCGCTGAAGTTGCCTGTGAATGTGGAGTTGGTGGCATGTGAAACCCGCATGTGGAGCATTCGTTTGTGTGGGATGCTCTACCAGGTTCATTCCTAGATAATGCACTCAAAGGGCACTAAGCATAGAGTGTGAAAACTGAGTTTCCTTGAGAGCTGCTTGGAAGCCTGATGGTGTGTGAAGTTAGTGAGCCAAATGGAGTTGTTCTCCCACAAGAACCACTCAGATGATCCTTCTTCCATATGCCCTTCACCAACATGCAGTGTTTCCTTGATTGAATTAGCTCTCACACCAGTATTTGCATCTAGAGCCTTTGCCATTGAGGGCTATCTGAAAACGGCTGTGGCTCTGAAGTTGCCTGTGAATGTGGAGTTGGTGGCATGTGAAACCCGCATGTGGAGCATTCGTTTGCGTGGGATGCTCTACCAGGTTCATTCCTAGATAATGCACTCAAAGGGCACTAAGCATAGAGTGTGAAAACTGAGTTTCCTTGAGAGCTGCTTGGAAGCCTGATGGTGTGTGAAGTTAGTGAGCCAAATGGAGTTGTTCTCCCACAAGAACCACTCGGCTGATCCTTCTTCAATATGCCCTTCACCAACATGCAGTGTTTCCTTGAATGAATTAGCTCTCACACCAATATTTGCGTCTAGAGCCTTTGCATTGAGGGCTATCTGAAAACGGCTGTGGCGCTGAAGTTGCCTGTGAATGTGGAGTTGGTGGCATGTGAAACCCGCATGTGGAGCATTCGTTTGTGTGGGATGCTCTACCAGTTTCATTCCTAGATAATGCACTCAAAGGGCACTAAGCATAGAGTGTGAAAACTGAGTTTCCTTGAGAGCTGCTTGGAAGCCTGATGGTGTGTGAAGTTAGTGAGCCAAATGGAGTTGTTCTCCCACAAGAACCACTCAGCTGATCCTTCTTCAATATGCCCTTCACCAACATGCAGTGTTTCCTTGATTGAATTAGCTCTCACACCAATATTTGCGTCTAGAGCCTTTGCATTGAGGGCTATCTGAAAACGGCTGTGGCGCTGAAGTTGCCTGTCAATGTGGAGTTGGTGGCATGTGAAACCCGCATGTGGAGCATTCGTTTGTGTGGGATGCTCTACCAGGTTCATTCCTAGATAATGCACTCAAAGGGCACTAAGTCTAGAGTTAAAAACTGAGTTTCCTTGAGAGCTGCTTGGAAGCCTGATGGTGTGTGAAGTTAGTGAGCCAAATGGAGTTGTTCTCCCACAAGAACCACTCGGCTGATCCTTCTTCATTATGCCCTTCACCAACATGCAGTGTTTCCTTGATTGAATTAGCTCTCACACCAGTATTTGCGTCTAGAGCCTTTGCATTGAGGGCTATCTGAAAACGGCTGTGGCGCTGAAGTTGCCTGTGAATGTGGAGTTGGTGGCATGTGAAACCCGCATGTGGAGCATTCGTTTGTGTGGGATGCTCACCAACCTTCATTTCAGTCTAGGTACTCAAAAGGCACTAAGCATAGAGTTGAAAACTGAGTTTCCTTGAGAGCTGCTTGGAAGCCTGATGGTGTGTGAAGTTAGTGAGCCAAATGGAGTTGTTCTCCCACAAGAACCACTCGGCTGATCCTTCTTCAATATGCCCTTCACCAACATGCAGTGTTTCCTTGAATGAATTAGCTCTCACACCAATATTTGCGTCTAGAGCTTTTGCATTGAGGGCTATCTGAAAACGGCTGTGGCGCTGAAGTTGCCTGTCAATGTGGAGTTGGTGGCATGTGAAACCCGCATGTGGAGCATTCGTTTGTGTGGGATGCTCTACCAGGTTCATTCCTAGATAATGCACTCAAAGGGCACTAAGCATAGAGTGTGAAAACTGAGTTTCCTTGAGAGCTGCTTGGAAGCCTGATGGTGTGTGAAGTTAGTGAGCCAAATGGAGTTGTTCTCCCACAAGAACCACTCAGCTGATCCTTCTTCAATATGCCCTTCACCAACATGCAGTGTTTCCTTGATTGAATTAGCTCTCACACCAATATTTGCGTCTAGAGCCTTTGCATTGAGGGCTATCTGAAAACGGCTGTGGCGCTGAAGTTTCCTGTCAATGTGGAGTTGGTGGCATGTGAAACCCGCATGTGGAGCATTCGTTTGTGTGGGATGCTCTACCAGGTTCATTCCTAGATAATGCACTCAAAGGGCACTAAGCATAGAGTGTGAAAACTGAGTTTCCTTGAGAGCTGCTTGGAAGCCTGATGGTGTGTGAAGTTAGTGAGCCAAATGGAGTTGTTCTCCCACAAGAACCACTCGGCTGATCCTTCTTCATATGCCCTTCACCAACATGCAGTGTTTCCTTGATTGAATTAGCTCTCACACCAATATTTGCGTCTAGAGCCTTTGCATTGAGGGCTATCTGAAAACGGCTGTGGCGATGAAGTTGCCTGTGAATGTGGAGTTGGTGGCATGTGAAACCCGCATGTGGAGCATTCGTTTGCGTGGGATGCTCTACCAGGTTCATTCCTAGATAATGCACTCAAAGGGCACTAAGCATAGAGTGTGAAAACTGAGTTTCCTTGAGAGCTGCTTGGAAGCCTGGTGGTGTGTGAAGTTAGTGAGCCAAATGGAGTTGTTCTCCCACAAGAACCACTCAGCTGATCCTTCTTCAATATGCCCTTCACCAACATGCAGTGTTTCCTTGATTGAATTAGCTCTCACACCAATATTTGCGTCTAGAGCCTTTGCATTGAGGGCTATCTGAAAACGGCTGTGGCGCTGAAGTTGCCTGAGAATGTGAAGTTGGTGGCATGTGAAACCCGCATGTGGAGCATTCGTTTGTGTTGGATGCTCACCAACCTTCATTTCAGTCCTAAGTACTCAAAAGGCACTAAGCATAGAGTGTGAAAACTGAGTTTCCTTGAGAGCTGCTGGGAAGCCTGATGGTGTGTGAAGTTAGTGAGCCAAATGGAGTTGTTCTCCCACAAGAACCACTCGGCTGATCCTTCTTCAATATGCCCTTCACCAACATGCAGTGTTTCCTTGATTGAATTAGCTCTCACACCAATATTTGTGTCTTGAGCCTTTGCATTGAGGGCTATCTGAAAACGGCTGTGGCGCTGAAGTTGCCTGAGAATGTGGAGTTGGTGGCATGTGAAACCCGCATGTGGAGCATTCGTTTGTGTGGGATGCTCTACCAGGTTCATTCCTAGATAATGCGGTCAAAGGGCACTAAGTCTAGAGTTGAAAACTGAGTTTCCTTGAGAGCTGCTTGGAAGCCTGATGGTGTGTGAAGTTAGTGAGCCAAATGGAGTTGTTCTCCCACAAGAACCACTCGGCTGATCCTTCTTCAATATGCCCTTCACCAACATGCAGTGTTTCCTTGATTGAATTAGCTCTCACACCAATATTTGCGTCTAGAGCCTTTGCATTGAGGGCTATCTGAAAACGGCTGTGGCGCTGAAGTTGCCTGTGAATGTGGAGTTGGTGGCATGTGAAACCCGCATGTGGAGCATTCGTTTGTGTGGGATGCTCTACCAGGTTCATTCCTAGATAATGCACTCAAAGGGCACTAAGCATAGAGTGTGAAAACTGAGTTTCCTTGAGAGCTGCTTGGAAGCCTGATGGTGTGTGAAGTTAGTGAGCCAAATGGAGTTGTTCTCCCACAAGAACCACTCGGCTGATCCTTCTTCATTATGCCCTTCACCAACATGCAGTGTTTCCTTGATTGAATTAGCTCTCACACCAATATTTGCGTCTAGAGCCTTTGCATTGAGGGCTATCTGAAAACGGGTGTGGCGCTGAAGTTGCCTGAGAATGTGGAGTTGGTGGCATGTGAAACCCGCATGTGGAGCATTCGTTTGTGTGGGATGCTCTACCAGGTTCATTCCTAGATAATGCACTCAAAGGGCACTAAGCATAGAGTGTGAAAACTGAGTTTCCTTGAGAGCTGCTTGGAAGCCTGATGGTGTGTGAAGTTAGTGAGCCAAATGGAGTTGTTCTCCCACAAGAACCACTCGGCTGATCCTTCTTCAATATGCCCTTCACCAACATGCAGTGTTTCCTTGATTGAATTATCTCTCACACCAATATTTGCGTCTAGAGCCTTTGCATTGAGGGCTATCTGAAAACGGCTGTGGCGCTGAAGTTGCCTGTGAATGTGGAGTTGGTGGCATGTGAAACCCGCATGTGGAGCATTCGTTTGTGTGGGATGCTCTACCAGGTTCATTCCTAGATAATGCACTCAAAGGGCACTAAGCATAGAGTGTGAAAACTGAGTTTCCTTGAGAGCTGCTTGGAAGCCTGATGGTGTGTGAAGTTAGTGAGCCAAATGGAGTTGTTCTCCCACAAGAACCACTCGGCTGATCCTTCTTCCATATGCCCTTCACCAACATGCAGTGTTTCCTTGATTGAATTAGCTCTCACACCAATATTTGCGTCTAGAGCCTTTGCATTGAGGGCTATCTGAAAACGGCTGTGGCGCTGAAGTTGCCTGTCAATGTGGAGTTGGTGGCATGTGAAACCCGCATGTGGAGCATTCGTTTGCGTGGGATGCTCTACCAGGTTCATTCCTAGATAATGCACTCAAAGGGCACTAAGCATAGAGTGTGAAAACTGAGTTTCCTTGAGAGCTGCTTGGAAGCCTGATGGTGTGTGAAGTTAGTGAGCCAAATGGAGTTGTTCTCCCACAAGAACCACTCAGCTGATCCTTCTTCAATATGCCCTTCAGCAACATGCAGTGTTTCCTTGATTGAATTAGCTCTCACACCAATATTTGCGTCTAGAGCCTTTGCATTGAGGGCTATCTGAAAACGGCTGTGGCGCTGAAGTTGCCTGAGAATGTGAAGTTGGTGGCATGTGAAACCCGCATGTGGAGCATTCGTTTGTGTTGGATGCTCACCAACCTTCATTTCAGTCCTAAGTACTCAAAAGGCACTAAGCATAGAGTGTGAAAACTGAGTTTCCTTGAGAGCTGCTGGGAAGCCTGATGGTGTGTGAAGTTAGTGAGCCAAATGGAGTTGTTCTCCCACAAGAACCACTCGGCTGATCCTTCTTCAATATGCCCTTCACCAACATGCAGTGTTTCCTTGATTGAATTAGCTCTCACACCAATATTTGTGTCTAGAGCCTTTGCATTGAGGGCTATCTGAAAACGGCTGTGGCGCTGAAGTTGCCTGAGAATGTGGAGTTGGTGGCATGTGAAACCCGCATGTGGAGCATTCGTTTGTGTGGGATGCTCTACCAGGTTCATTCCTAGATAATGCGGTCAAAGGGCACTAAGTCTAGAGTTGAAAACTGAGTTTCCTTGAGAGCTGCTTGGAAGCCTGATGGTGTGTGAAGTTAGTGAGCCAAATGGAGTTGTTCTCCCACAAGAACCACTCGGCTGATCCTTCTTCAATATGCCCTTCACCAACATGCAGTGTTTCCTTGATTGAATTAGCTCTCACACCAATATTTGCGTCTAGAGCCTTTGCATTGAGGGCTATCTGAAAACGGCTGTGGCGCTGAAGTTGCCTGTGAATGTGGAGTTGGTGGCATGTGAAACCCGCATGTGGAGCATTCGTTTGTGTGGGATGCTCTACCAGGTTCATTCCTAGATAATGCACTCAAAGGGCACTAAGCATAGAGTGTGAAAACTGAGTTTCCTTGAGAGCTGCTTGGAAGCCTGATGGTGTGTGAAGTTAGTGAGCCAAATGGAGTTGTTCTCCCACAAGAACCACTCGGCTGATCCTTCTTCATTATGCCCTTCACCAACATGCAGTGTTTCCTTGATTGAATTAGCTCTCACACCAATATTTGCGTCTAGAGCCTTTGCATTGAGGGCTATCTGAAAACGGGTGTGGCGCTGAAGTTGCCTGAGAATGTGGAGTTGGTGGCATGTGAAACCCGCATGTGGAGCATTCGTTTGTGTGGGATGCTCTACCAGGTTCATTCCTAGATAATGCACTCAAAGGGCACTAAGCATAGAGTGTGAAAACTGAGTTTCCTTGAGAGCTGCTTGAAGCCTGATGGTGTGTGAAGTTAGTGAGCCAAATGGAGTTGTTCTCCCACAAGAACCACTCGGCTGATCCTTCTTCAATATGCCCTTCACCAACATGCAGTGTTTCCTTGATTGAATTAGCTCTCACACCAATATTTGCGTCTAGAGCCTTTGCATTGAGGGCTATCTGAAACGGCTGTGGCGCTGAAGTTGCCTGTGAATGTGGAGTTGGTGGCATGTGAAACCCGCATGTGGAGCATTCGTTTGTGTGGGATGCTCTACCAGGTTCATTCCTAGATAATGCACTCAAAGGGCACTAAGCATAGAGTGTGAAAACTGAGTTTCCTTGAGAGCTGCTGGGAAGCCTGATGGTGTGTGAAGTTAGTGAGCCAAATGGAGTTGTTCTCCCACAAGAACCACTCGGCTGATCCTTCTTCCATATGCCCTTCACCAACATGCAGTGTTTCCTTGATTGAATTAGCTCTCACACCAATATTTGCGTCTAGAGCCTTTGCATTGAGGGCTATCTGAAAACGGCTGTGGCGCTGAAGTTGCCTGTCAATGTGGAGTTGGTGGCATGTGAAACCCGCATGTGGAGCATTCGTTTGCGTGGATGCTCTACCAGGTTCATTCCTAGATAATGCACTCAAAGGGCACTAAGCATAGAGTGTGAAAACTGAGTTTCCTTGAGAGCTGCTTGGAAGCCTGATGGTGTGTGAAGTTAGTGAGCCAAATGGAGTTGTTCTCCCACAAGAACCACTCAGCTGATCCTTCTTCAATATGCCCTTCAGCAACATGCAGTGTTTCCTTGATTGAATTAGCTCTCACACCAATATTTGCGTCTAAAGAAAGCCTTTGCATTGAGGGCTATCTGAAAACGGCTGTGGCTCTGAAGTTGCCTGAGAATGTGGAGTTGGTGGCATGTGAAACCCGCATGTGGAGCATTCGTTTGTGTGGGATGCCACCAACCTTCATTTCAGTCCTAATTACTCAAAAGGCACTAAGCATAGAGTGTGAAAACTGAGTTTCCTTGAGAGCTGCTGGGAAGCCTGATGGTGTGTGAAGTTAGTGAGCCAAATGGAGTTGTTCTCCCACAAGAACCACTCGGCTGATCCTTCTTCCATATGCCCTTCACCAACATGCAGTGTTTCCTTGATTGAATTAGCTCTCACACCAATATTTGCGTCTAGAGCCTTTGCATTGAGGGCTATCTGAAAACGGCTGTGGCGCTGAAGTTGCCTGTCAATGTGGAGTTGGTGGCATGTGAAACCCGCATGTGGAGCATTCGTTTGTGTGGGATGCTCTACCAGGTTCATTCCTAGATAATGCACTCAAAGGGCACTAAGCATAGAGTGTGAAAACTGAGTTTCCTTGAGAGCTGCTTGGAAGCCTGATGGTGTGTGAAGTTAGTGAGCCAAATGGAGTTGTTCTCCCACAAGAACCACTCGGCTGATCCTTCTTCATTATGACCTTCACCAACATGCAGTGTTTCCTTGATTGAATTAGCTCTCACACCAGTATTTGCGTCTAGAGCCTTTGCATTGAGGGCTATCTGAAAACGGCTGTGGCGCTGAAGTTGCCTGTGAATGTGGAGTTGGTGGCATGGGAAACCCGCATGTGGAGCATTCGTTTGTGTGGGATGCTCACCAACCTTCATTTCAGTCCTAGGTACTCAAAAGGCACTAAGCATAGAGTTGAAAACTGAGTTTCCTTGAGAGCTGCTTGGAAGCCTGATGGTGTGTGAAGTTAGTGAGCCAAATGGAGTTGTTCTCCCACAAGAACCACTCGGCTGATCCTTCTTCAATATGCCCTTCACCAACATGCAGTGTTTCCTTGAATGAATTAGCTCTCACACCAATATTTGCGTCTAGAGCTTTTGCATTGAGGGCTATCTGAAAACGGCTGTGGCGCTGAAGTTGCCTGTCAATGTGGAGTTGGTGGCATGTGAAACCCGCATGTGGAGCATTCGTTTGTGTGGGATGCTCTACCAGGTTCATTCCTAGATAATGCACTCAAAGGGCACTAAGCATAGAGTGTGAAAACTGAGTTTCCTTGAGAGCTGCTTGGAAGCCTGATGGTGTGTGAAGTTAGTGAGCCAAATGGAGTTGTTCTCCCACAAGAACCACTCAGCTGATCCTTCTTCAATATGCCCTTCACCAACATGCAGTGTTTCCTTGATTGAATTAGCTCTCACACCAATATTTGCGTCTAGAGCCTTTGCATTGAGGGCTATCTGAAAATGGCTGTGGCGCTGAAGTTTCCTGTCAATGTGGAGTTGGTGGCATGTGAAACCCGCATGTGGAGCATTCGTTTGTGTGGGATGCTCTACCAGGTTCATTCCTAGATAATGCACTCAAAGGGCACTAAGCATAGAGTGTGAAAACTGAGTTTCCTTGAGAGCTGCTTGGAAGTCTGATGGTGTGTGAAGTTAGTGAGCCAAATGGAGTTGTTCTCGCACAAGAACCACTCGGCTGATCCTTCTTCATATGCCCTTCACCAACATGCAGTGTTTCCTTGATTGAATTAGCTCTCACACCAATATTTGCGTCTAGAGCCTTTGCATTGAGGGCTATCTGAAAACGGCTGTGGCGATGAAGTTGCCTGTGAATGTGGAGTTGGTGGCATGTGAAACCCGCATGTGGAGCATTCGTTTGCGTGGGATGCTCTACCAGGTTCATTCCTAGATAATGCACTCAAAGGGCACTAAGCATAGAGTGTGAAAACTGAGTTTCCTTGAGAGCTGCTTGGAAGCCTGGTGGTGTGTGAAGTTAGTGAGCCAAATGGAGTTGTTCTCCCACAAGAACCACTCAGCTGATCCTTCTTCAATATGCCCTTCACCAACATGCAGTGTTTCCTTGATTGAATTAGCTCTCACACCAATATTTGCGTCTAGAGCCTTTGCATTGAGGGCTATCTGAAAACGGCTGTGGCGCTGAAGTTGCCTGAGAATGTGAAGTTGGTGGCATGTGAAACCCGCATGTGGAGCATTCGTTTGTGTTGGATGCTCACCAACCTTCATTTCAGTCCTAAGTACTCAAAAGGCACTAAGCATAGAGTGTGAAACTGAGTTTCCTTGAGAGCTGCTGGGAAGCCTGATGGTGTGTGAAGTTAGTGAGCCAAATGGAGTTGTTCTCCCACAAGAACCACTCGGCTGATCCTTCTTCAATATGCCCTTCACCAACATGCAGTGTTTCCTTGATTGAATTAGCTCTCACACCAATATTTGTGTCTAGAGCCTTTGCATTGAGGGCTATCTGAAAACGGCTGTGGCGCTGAAGTTGCCTGAGAATGTGGAGTTGGTGGCATGTGAAACCCGCATGTGGAGCATTCGTTTGTGTGGGATGCTCTACCAGGTTCATTCCTAGATAATGCGGTCAAAGGGCACTAAGTCTAGAGTTGAAAACTGAGTTTCCTTGAGAGCTGCTTGGAAGCCTGATGGTGTGTGAAGTTAGTGAGCCAAATGGAGTTGTTCTCCCACAAGAACCACTCGGCTGATCCTTCTTCAATATGCCCTTCACCAACATGCAGTGTTTCCTTGATTGAATTAGCTCTCACACCAATATTTGCGTCTAGAGCCTTTGCATTGAGGGCTATCTGAAAACGGGTGTGGCGCTGAAGTTGCCTGAGAATGTGGAGTTGGTGGCATGTGAAACCCGCATGTGGAGCATTCGTTTGTATGGGATGCTCTACCAGGTTCATTCCTAGATAATGCACTCAAAGGGCACTAAGCATAGAGTGTGAAAACTGAGTTTCCTTGAGAGCTGCTTGGAAGCCTGATGGTGTGTGAAGTTAGTGAGCCAAATGGAGTTGTTCTCCCACAAGAACCACTCGGCTGATCCTTCTTCAATATGCCCTTCACCAACATGCAGTGTTTCCTTGATTGAATTATCTCTCACACCAATATTTGCGTCTAGAGCCTTTGCATTGAGGGCTATCTGAAAACGGCTGTGGCGCTGAAGTTGCCTGTCAATGTGGAGTTGGTGGCATGTGAAACCCGCATGTGGAGCATTCGTTTGTGTGGGATGCTCTACCAGGTTCATTCCTAGATAATGCACTCAAAGGGCACTAAGCATAGAGTGTGAAAACTGAGTTTCCTTGAGAGCTGCTTGGAAGCCTGATGGTGTGTGAAGTTAGTGAGCCAAATGGAGTTGTTCTCCCACAAGAACCACTCGGCTGATCCTTCTTCCATATGCCCTTCACCAACATGCAGTGTTTCCTTGATTGAATTAGCTCTCACACCAATATTTGCGTCTAGAGCCTTTGCATTGAGGGCTATCTGAAAACGGCTGTGGCGCTGAAGTTGCCTGTCAATGTGGAGTTGGTGGCATGTGAAACCCGCATGTGGAGCATTCGTTTGCGTGGGATGCTCTACAGGTTCATTCCTTGATAATGCACTCAAAGGGCACTAAGCATAGAGTGTGAAACTGAGTTTCTTTGAGAGCTGCTTGGAAGCCTGATGGTGTGTGAAGTTAGTGAGCCAAATGGAGTTGTTCTCCCACAAGAACCACTCAGCTGATCCTTCTTCAATATGCCCTTCAGCAACATGCAGTGTTTCCTTGATTGAATTAGCTCTCACACCAATATTTGCGTCTAGAGCCTTTGCATTGAGGGCTATCTGAAAACGGCTGTGGCTCTGAAGTTGCCTGAGAATGTGGAGTTGGTGGCATGTGAAACCCGCATGTGGAGCATTCGTTTGTGTGGGATGCCACCAACCTTCATTTCAGTCCTAAGTACTCAAAAGGCACTAAGCATAGAGTGTGAAAACTGAGTTTCCTTGAGAGCTGCTGGGAAGCCTGATGGTGTGTGAAGTTAGTGAGCCAAATGGAGTTGTTCTCCCACAAGAACCACTCGGCTGATCCTTCTTCAATATGCCCTTCACCAACATGCAGTGTTTCCTTGATTGAATTAGCTCTCACACCAATATTTGTGTCTAGAGCCTTTGCATTGAGGGCTATCTGAAAACGGCTGTGGCGCTGAAGTTGCCTGAGAATGTGGAGTTGGTGGCATGTGAAACCCGCATGTGGAGCATTCGTTTGTGTGGGATGCTCTACCAGGTTCATTCCTAGATAATGCACTCAAAGGGCACTAAGCATAGAGTGTGAAAACTGAGTTTCCTTGAGAGCTGCTTGGAAGCCTGATGGTGTGTGAAGTTAGTGAGCCAAATGGAGTTGTTCTCCCACAAGAACCACTTGGCTGATCCTTCTTCATTATGCCCTTCACCAACATGCAGTGTTTCCTTGATTGAATTAGCTCTCACACCAATATTTGCGTCTAGAGCCTTTGCATTGAGGGCTATCTGAAAACGGGTGTGGCGCTGAAGTTGCCTGAGAATGTGGAGTTGGTGGCATGTGAAACCCGCATGTGGAGCATTCGTTTGTGTGGGATGCTCTACCAGGTTCATTCCTAGATAATGCACTCAAAGGGCACTAAGCATAGAGTGTGAAAACTGAGTTTCCTTGAGAGCTGCTTGGAAGCCTGATGGTGTGTGAAGTTAGTGAGCCAAATGGAGTTGTTCTCCCACAAGAACCACTCAGCTGATCCTTCTTCAATATGCCCTTCACCAACATGCAGTGTTTCCTTGATTGAATTAGCTCTCACACCAATATTTGCGTCTAGAGCCTTTGCATTGAGGGCTATCTGAAAACGGCTGTGGCGCTGAAGTTGCCTGTCAATGTGGAGTTGGTGGCATGTGAAACCCGCATGTGGAGCATTCGTTTGTGTGGGATGCTCTACCAGGTTCATTCCTAGATAATGCACTCAAAGGGCACTAAGCATAGAGTGTGAAAACTGAGTTTCCTTGAGAGCTGCTTGGAAGCCTGATGGTGTGTGAAGTTAGTGAGCCAAATGGAGTTGTTCTCCCACAAGAACCACTTGGCTGATCCTTCTTCATTATGCCTTCACCAACATGCAGTGTTTCCTTGATTGAATTAGCTCTCACACCAATATTTGCGTCTAGAGCCTTTGCATTGAGGGCTATCTGAAAACGGCTGTGGCGCTGAAGTTGCCTGAGAATGTGGAGTTGGTGGCATGTGAAACCCGCATGTGGAGCATTCGTTTGTGTGGGATGCTCTACCAGGTTCATTCCTAGATAATGCACTCAAAGGGCACTAAGCATAGAGTGTGAAAACTGAGTTTCCTTGAGAGCTGCTTGGAAGCCTGATGGTGTGTGAAGTTAGTGAGCCAAATGGAGTTGTTCTCCACAAGAACCACTCGGCTGATCCTTCTTCAATATGCCCTTCACCAACATGCAGTGTTTCCTTGATTGAATTAGCTCTCACACCAATATTTGCGTCTAGAGCCTTTGCATTGAGGGCTATCTGAAAACGGCTGTGGCGCTGAAGTTGCCTGTGAATGTGGAGTTGGTGGCATGTGAAACCCGCATGTGGAGCATTCGTTTGTGTGGGATGCACACCAACCTTCATTTCAGTCCTACGTACTCAAAAGGGCACTAAGCATAGAGTGTGAAAACTGAGTTTCCTTGAGAGCTGCTGGAAAGCCTGATGGTGTGTGAAGTTAGTGAGCCAAATGGAGTTGTTCTCCACAAGAACCACTCGGCTGATCCTTCTTCAATATGCCCTTCACCAACATGCAGTGTTTCCTTGATTGAATTAGCTCTCACACCAATATTTGCATCTAGAGCCTTTGCATTGAGGGCTATCTGAAAACGGCTGTGGCGCTGAAGTTGCCTGAGAATGTGGAGTTGGTGGCATGTGAAACCCGCATGTGGAGCATTCGTTTGTGTGGGATGCTCTACCAGGTTCATTCCTAGATAATGCACTCAAAGGGCACTAAGCATAGAGTGTGAAAACTGAGTTTCCTTGAGAGCTGCTTGGAAGCCTGATGGTGTGTGAAGTTAGTGAGCCAAATGGAGTTGTTCTCCCACAAGAACCACTCGGCTGATCCTTCTTCCATATGCCCTTCACCAACATGCAGTGTTTCCTTGATTGAATTAGCTCTCACACCAATATTTGCGTCTAGAGCCTTTGCATTGAGGGCTATCTGAAAACGGCTGTGGCGCTGAAGTTGCCTGAGAATGTGGAGTTGTGGCATGTGAAACCCGCATGTGGAGCATTCGTTTGTGTGGGATGCTCTACCAGGTTCATTCCTAGATAATGCACTCAAAGGGCACTAAGCATAGAGTGTGAAAACTGAGTTTCCTTGAGAGCTGCTTGGAAGCCTGATGGTGTGTGAAGTTAGTGAGCCAAATGGAGTTGTTCTCCCACAAGAACCACTAGGCTGATCCTTCTGCAATATGCCCTTCACCAACATGCAGTGTTTCCTTGATTGAATTAGCTCTCACACCAATATTTGCGTCTAGAGCCTTTGCATTGAGGGCTATCTGAAAACGGCTGTGGCGCTGAAGTTGCCTGAGAATGTGGAGTTGGTGGCATGTGAAACCCGCATGTGGAGCATTCGTTTGTGTGGGATGCTCTACCAGGTTCATTCCTAGATAATGCACTCAAAGGGCACTAAGCATAGAGTGTGAAAACTGAGTTTCCTTGAGAGCTGCTTGGAAGCCTGATGGTGTGTGAAGTTAGTGAGCCAAATGGAGTTGTTCTCCCACAAGAACCACTCGGCTGATCCTTCTTCAATATGCCCTTCACCAACATGCAGTGTTTCCTTGATTGAATTAGCTCTCACACCAATATTTGCGTCTAGAGCCTTTGCATTGAGGGCTATCTGAAAACGGCTGTGGCGCTGAAGTTGCCTGTGAATGTGGAGTTGGTGGCATGTGAAACCCGCATGTGGAGCATTCGTTTGTGTGGGATGCACACCAACCTTCATTTCAGTCCTACGTACTCAAAAGGCACTAAGCATAGAGTGTGAAAACTGAGTTTCCTTGAGAGCTGCTGGAAAGCCTGATGGTGTGTGAAGTTAGTGAGCCAAATGGAGTTGTTCTCCCACAAGAACCACTCGGCTGATCCTTCTTCAATATGCCCTTCACCAACATGCAGTGTTTCCTTGATTGAATTAGCTCTCACACCAATATTTGCATCTAGAGCCTTTGCATTGAGGGCTATCTGAAAACGGCTGTGGCGCTGAAGTTGCCTGAGAATGTGGAGTTGGTGGCATGTGAAACCCGCATGTGGAGCATTCGTTTGTGTGGGATGCTCTACCAGGTTCATTCCTAGATAATGCACTCAAAGGGCACTAAGCATAGAGTGTGAAAACTGAGTTTCCTTGAGAGCTGCTTGGAAGCCTGATGGTGTGTGAAGTTAGTGAGCCAAATGGAGTTGTTCTCCCACAAGAACCACTCGGCTGATCCTTCTTCCATATGCCCTTCACCAACATGCAGTGTTTCCTTGATTGAATTAGCTCTCACACCAATATTTGCGTCTAGAGCCTTTGCATTGAGGGCTATCTGAAAATGGCTGTGGTGCTGAAGTTGCCTGTGAATGTGGAGTTGGTGGCATGTGAAACCGGCAGTGGAGCATTCGTTTGTGTGGGATGCTCTACCAGGTTCATTCCTAGATAATGCACTCAAAGGGCACTAAGCATAGAGTGTGAAAACTGAGTTTCCTTGAGAGCTGCTTGGAAGCCTGGTGGTGTGTGAAGTTAGTGAGCCAAATGGAGTTGTTCTCCCACAAGAACCACTCGGCTGATCCTTCTTCAATATGCCCTTCACCAACATGCAGTGTTTCCTTGATTGAATTAGCTCTCACACCAATATTTGCGTCTAGAGCCTTTGCATTGAGGGCTATCTGAAAACGGCTGTCGCGCTGAAGTTGCCGGTCAATGTGGAGTTGGTGGCATGTGAAACCCGCATGTGGAGCATTCGTTTGTGTGGGATGCTCACCAACCTTCATTTCAGTCCTACGTACTCCAAAGACACTAAGCATAGAGTGTAAAACTGAGTTTCCTTGAGAGCTGCTGGGAAGCCTGATGGTGTGTGAAGTTAGTGAGCCAAATGGAGTTGTTCTCCCACAAGAACCACTCGGCTGATCCTTCTTCAATATGCCCTTCACCAACATGCAGTGTTTCCTTGATTGAATTAGCTCTCACACCAATATTTGCGTCTAGAGCCTTTGCATTGAGGGCTATCTGAAAACGGCTGTGGTGCTGAAGTTGCCTGAGAATGTGGAGTTTGTGGCATGTGAAACCCGCATGTGGAGCATTCGTTTGTGTGGGATGCTCTACCAGGTTCATTCCTAGATAATGCACTCAAAGGGCACTAAGCCTAGAGTTGAAAACTGAGTTTCCTTGAGAGCTGCTTGGAAGCCTGATGGTGTGTGAAGTTAGTGAGCCAAATGGAGTTGTTCTCCCACAAGAACCACTCGGCTGATCCTTCTTCAATATGCCCTTCACCAACATGCAGTGTTTCCTTGATTGAATTAGCTCTCACACCAATATTTGCGTCTAGAGCCTTTGCATTGAGGGCTATCTGAAAACGGCTGTGGCACTGAAGTTGCCTGTCAATGTGGAGTTGGTGGCATGTGAAACCCGCATGTGGAGCATTCGTTTGTGTGGGATGCTCTACCAGGTTCATTCTAGATATGCACTCAAAGGGCACTAAGCATAGAGTGTGAAAACTGAGTTTCCTTGAGAGCTGCTTGGAAGCCTGGTGGTGTGTGAAGTTAGTGAGCCAAATGGAGTTGTTCTCCCACAAGAACCACTCGGCTGATCCTTCTTCAATATGCCCTTCACCAACATGCAGTGTTTCCTTGATTGAATTAGCTCTCACACCAATATTTGCGTCTAGAGCCTTTGCATTGAGGGCTATCTGAAAACGGCTGTGGCGCTGAAGTTGCCTGTGAATGTGTAGTTGGTGGCATGTGAAACCCGCATGTGGAGCATTCGTTTGTGTGGGATGCTCACCAACCTTCATTTCATTTATACGTACTCAAGGGGAACTAAGCATAGAGTGTGAAAACTGAGTTTCCTTGAGAGCTGCTGGGAAGCCTGATGGTGTGTGAAGTTAGTGAGCCAAATGGAGTTGTTCTCCCACAAGAACCACTCGGCTGATCCTTCTTCAGTATGCCCTTCACCAACATGCAGTGTTTCCTTGATTGAATTAGCTCTCACACCAATATTTGCGTCTAGAGCCTTTGCATTGAGGGCTATCTGAAAACGGCTGTGGCGCTGAAGTTGCCTGAGAATGTGGAGTTGGTGGCATGTGAAACCCGCATGTGGAGCATTCGTTTGTGTGGGATGCTCTACCAGGTTCATTCCTAGATAATGCACTCAAAGGGCACTAAGCATAGAGTGTGAAAACTGAGTTTCTTTGAGAGCTGCTTGGAAGCCTGATGGTGTGTGAAGTTAGTGAGCCAAATGGAGTTGTTCTCCCACAAGAACCACTCGGCTGATCCTTCTTCCATATGCCCTTCACCAACATGCAGTGTTTCCTTGATTGAATTAGCTCTCACACCAATATTTGCGTCTAGAGCCTTTGCATTGAGGGCTATCTGAAAACGGCTGTGGCGCTGAAGTTGCCTGAGAATGTGGAGTTGGTGGCATGTGAAACCCGCATGTGGAGCATTCGTTTGTGTGGGATGCTCTACCAGGTTCATTCCTAGATAATGCACTCAAAGGGCACTAAGCCTAGAGTGTGAAAACTGAGTTTCCTTGAGAGCTGATTGGAAGCCTGATGGTGTGTGAAGTTAGTGAGCCAAATGGAGTTGTTCTCCCACAAGAACCACTTGGCTGATCCTTCTTCATTATGCCCTTCACCAACATGCAGTGTTTCCTTGATTGAATTAGCTCTCACACCAATATTTGCGTCTAGAGCCTTTGCATTGAGGGCTATCTGAAAACGGCTGTGGCGCTGAAGTTGCCTGAGAATGTGGAGTTGGTGGCATGTGAAACCCGCATGTGGAGCATTCGTTTGTGTGGGATGCTCTACCAGGTTCATTCCTAGATAATGCACTCAAAGGGCACTAAGCATAGAGTGTGAAAACTGAGTTTCTTTGAGAGCTGCTTGGAAGCCTGATGGTGTGTGAAGTTAGTGAGCCAAATGGAGTTGTTCTCCCACAAGAACCACTCGGCTGATCCTTCTTCCATATGCCCTTCACCAACATGCAGTGTTTCCTTGATTGAATTATCTCTCACACCAATATTTGCGTCTAAGCCTTTGCATTGAGGGCTATCTGAAAACGGCTGTGGCGCTGAAGTTGCCTGTGAATGTGGAGTTGGTGGCATGTGAAACCCGCATGTGGAGCATTCGTTTGTGTGGGATGCACACCAACCTTCATTTCAGTCCTACGTACTCAAAGGGCACTAAGCATAGAGTGTGAAATCTGAGTTTCCTTGAGAGCTGCTTGGAAGCCTGGTGGTGTGTGAAGTTAGTGAGCCAAATGGAGTTGTTCTCCCACAAGAACCACTCGGCTGATCCTTCTTCAATATGCCCTTCACCAACATGAGGTGTTTCCTTGATTGAATTAGCTCTCACACCAATATTTGCGTCTAGAGCCTTTGCATTGAGGGCTATCTGAAAACGGCTGTCGCGCTGAAGTTGCCGGTCAATGTGGAGTTGGTGGCATGTGAAACCCGCATGTGGAGCATTCGTTTGTGTGGGATGCTCACCAACCTTCATTTCAGTCCTACGTACTCAAAAGACACTAAGCATAGAGTGTAAAAAACTGAGTTTCCTTGAGAGCTGCTCGGAATCCTGATGGTGTGTGAAGTTAGTGAGCCAAATGGAATTGTTCTCCCACAAGAACCACTCGGCTGATCCTTCTTCAATATGCCCTTCACCAACTTGCAGTGTTTCCTTGATTGAATTAGCTCTCACACCAATATTTGCGTCTAGAGCCTTTGCATTGAGGGCTATCTGAAAACGGCTGTGGCGCTGAAGTTGCCTGTGAATGTGGAGTTGGTGGCATGTGAAACCCGCATGTGGAGCATTCGTTTGTGTGGGATGCTCTACCAGGTTCATTCCTAGATAATGCACTCAAAGGGCACTAAGCTAGAGTTGAAAACTGAGTTTCCTTGAGAGCTGCTTGGAAGCCTGATGGTGTGTGAAGTTAGTGAGCCAAATGGAGTTGTTCTCCCACAAGAACCACTCGGCTGATCCTTCTTCAATATGCCCTTCACCAACATGCAGTGTTTCCTGATTGAATTAGCTCTCACACCAATATTTGCGTCTAGAGCCTTTGCATTGAGGGCTATCTGAAAATGGCTGTGGCACTGAAGTTGCCTGTCAATGGGAGTTGGTGGCATGTGAAACCCGCATGTGGAGCATTCGTTTGTGTGGGATGCTCTACCAGGTTCATTCCTAGATAATGCACTCAAAGGGCACTAAGCATAGAGTGTGAAAACTGAGTTTCCTTGAGAGCTGCTTGGAAGCCTGGTGGTGTGTGAAGTTAGTGAGCCAAATGGAGTTGTTCTCCCACAAGAACCACTCGGCTGATCCTTCTTCAATATGCCCTTCACCAACATGCAGTGTTTCCTTGATTGAATTAGCTCTCACACCAATATTTGCGTCTAGAGCCTTTGCATTGAGGGCTATCTGAAAACGGCTGTGGCGCTGAAGTTGCCTGTGAATGTGGAGTTGGTGGCATGTGAAACCCGCATGTGGAGCATTCGTTTGTGTGGGATGCTCACCAACCTTCATTTCATTCCTACGTACTCAAAGGGCACTAAGCATAGAGTGTGAAAACTGAGTTTCCTTGAGAGCTGCTGGGAAGCCTGATGGTGTGTGAAGTTAGTGAGCCAAATGGAGTTGTTCTCCACAAGAACCACTCGGCTGATCCTTCTTCAATATGCCCTTCACCAACATGCAGTGTTTCCTTGATTGAATTAGCTCTCACACCAATATTTGCGTCTAGAGCCTTTGCATTGAGGGCTATCTGAAAACGGCTGTGGCGCTGAAGTTGCCTGTGAATGTGGAGTTGGTGGCATGTGAAACCCGCATGTGGAGCATTCGTTTGTGTGGGATGCTCTACCAGGTTCATTCCTAGATAATGCACTCAAAGGGCACTAAGCATAGAGTGTGAAAACTGAGTTTCCTTGAGAGCTGCTTGGAAGCCTGATGGTGTGTGAAGTTAGTGAGCCAAATGGAGTTGTTCTCCCACAAGAACCACTCGGCTGATCCTTCTTCAATATGCCCTTCACCAACATGCAGTGTTTCCTTGATTGAATTAGCTCTCACACCAATATTTGCGTCTAGAGCCTTTGCATTGAGGGCTATCTGAAAACGGCTGTGGCGCTGAAGTTGCCTGTGAATGTGGAGTTGGTGGCATGTGAAATCCGCATGTGGAGCATTCGTTTGTGTGGGATGCTAACCAAGCTTCATTTCAGTCCTAGGTACTCAAAAGGCACTAAGCATAGAGTGTGAAAACTGAGTTTCCTTGAGAGCTGCTTGGAAGCCTGATGGTGTGTGAAGTTAGTGAGCCAAATGGAGTTGTTCTCCCACAAGAACCACTCGGCTGATCCTTCTTCAATATGCCCTTCACCAACATGCAGTGTTTCCTTGATTGAATTAGCTCTCACACCAATATTTGCGTCTAGAGCCTTTGCATTGAGGGCTATCTGAAAACGGCTGTGGCGCTGAAGTTGCCTGAGAATGTGGAGTTGGTGGCATGTGAAACCCGCATGTGGAGCATTCGTTTGTGTGGATGCTCTACCAGGTTCATTCCTAGATAATGCACTCAAAGGGCACTAAGCATAGAGTGTGAAAACTGAGTTTCCTTGAGAGCTGCTGGGAAGCCTGATGGTGTGTGAAGTTAGTGAGCCAAATGGAGTTGTTCTCCCACAAGAACCACTCGGCTGATCCTTCTTCCATATGCCCTTCACCAACATGCAGTGTTTTCCTGATTGAATTAGCTCTCACACCAATATTTGCGTCTAGAGCCTTTGCATTGAGGGCTATCTGAAAACGGCTGTGGCGCTGAAGTTGCCTGAGAATGTGGAGTTGGTGGCATGTGAAACCCCGAATGTGGAGCATTCGTTTGTGTGGGATGCTCTACCAGGTTCATTCCTAGATAATGCACTCAAAGGGCACTAAGCCTAGAGTGTGAAAACTGAGTTTCCTTGAGAGCTGATTGGAAGCCTGATGGTGTGTGAAGTTAGTGAGCCAAATGGAGTTGTTCTCCCACAAGAACCACTTGGCTGATCCTTCTTCATTATGCCCTTCACCAACATGCAGTGTTTCCTTGATTGAATTAGCTCTCACACCAATATTTGCGTCTAGAGCCTTTGCATTGAGGGCTATCTGAAAACGGCTGTGGCGCTGAAGTTGCCTGAGAATGTGGAGTTGGTGGCATGTGAAACCCGCATGTGGAGCATTCGTTTGTGTGGGATGCTCTACAGGTTCATTCCTAGATAATGCACTCAAAGGGCACTAAGCATAGAGTGTGAAAACTGAGTTTCTTTGAGAGCTGCTTGGAAGCCTGATGGTGTGTGAAGTTAGTGAGCCAAATGGAGTTGTTCTCCCACAAGAACCACTCGGCTGATCCTTCTTCCATATGCCCTTCACCAACATGCAGTGTTTCCTTGATTGAATTAGCTCTCACACCAATATTTGCGTCTAGAGCCTTTGCATTGAGGGCTATCTGAAAACGGCTGTGGCGCTGAAGTTGCCTGTGAATGTGGAGTTGGTGGCATGTGAAACCCGCATGTGGAGCATTCGTTTGTGTGGGATGCACACCAACCTTCATTTCAGTCCTACGTACTCAAAGGGCACTAAGCATAGAGTGTGAAATCTGAGTTTCCTTGAGAGCTGCTTGGAAGCCTGGTGGTGTGTGAAGTTAGTGAGCCAAATGGAGTTGTTCTCCCACAAGAACCACTCGGCTGATCCTTCTTCAATATGCCCTTCACCAACATGAGGTGTTTCCTTGATTGAATTAGCTCTCACACCAATATTTGCGTCTAGAGCCTTTGCATTGAGGGCTATCTGAAAACGGCTGTGGCGCTGAAGTTGCCGCTCAATGTGGAGTTGGTGGCATGTGAAACCCGCATGTGGAGCATTCGTTTGTGTGGGATGCTCACAACCTTCATTTCATTCCTACGTACTCAAAAGACACTAAGCATAGAGTGTAAAAACTGAGTTTCCTTGAGAGCTGCTGGGAAGCCTGATGGTGTGTGAAGTTAGTGAGCCAAATGGAATTGTTTCTCCCACAAGAACCACTCGGCTGATCCTTCTTCAATATGCCCTTCACCAACTTGCAGTGTTTCCTTGATTGAATTAGCTCTCACACCAATATTTGCGTCTAGAGCCTTTGCATTGAGGGCTATCTGAAAACGGCTGTGGCGCTGAAGTTGCCTGTGAATGTGGAGTTGGTGGCATGTGAAACCCGCATGTGGAGCATTCGTTTGTGTGGGATGCTCTACCAGGTTCATTCCTAGATAATGCACTCAAAGGGCACTAAGCCTAGAGTTGAAAACTGAGTTTCCTTGAGAGCTGCTTGGAAGCCTGATGGTGTGTGAAGTTAGTGAGCCAAATGGAGTTGTTCTCCCACAAGAACCACTCGGCTGATCCTTCTTCAATATGCCCTTCACCAACATGCAGTGTTTCCTTGATTGAATTAGCTCTCACACCAATATTTGCGTCTAGAGCCTTTGCATTGAGGGCTATCTGAAAATGGCTGTGGCACTGAAGTTGCCTGTGAATGTGGAGTTGGTGGCATGTGAAACCCGCATGTGGAGCATTCGTTTGTGTGGGATGCTCTACCAGGTTCATTCCTAGATAATGCACTCAAAGGGCACTAAGCATAGAGTGTGAAAACTGAGTTTCTTGAGAGCTGCTTGGAAGCCTGGTGGTGTGTGAAGTTAGTGAGCAAATGGAGTTGTTCTCCCACAAGAACCACTCGGCTGATCCTTCTTCAGTATGCCCTTCACCACATGCAGTGTTTCA
>NW_026701468.1:0-105951 GCF_030435755.1 Ochotona princeps | reverse complement strand
TGGATGCTCTACCACGTTCATTCCTAGATAATGCAGTGAAAGGGCACTAAGCATAGAGTGTGAAAACTGAGTTTCCTTGAGAGCTGCTTGGAAGCCTGATGGTGTGTGAAGTTAGTGAGCCAAATGGAGTTGTTCTCCCACAAGAACCACTCGGCTGATCCTTCTTCAATATGCCCTTCACCAACATGCAGTGTTTCCTTGATTGATTTAGCTCTCGCACCAATATTTGCGTCTAGAGCCTTTGCATTGAGGGCTATCTGAAAACGGCTGTGGCGCTGAAGTTGCCTGTGAATGTGGAGTTGGTGGCGTGTGAAACCCGCATGTGGAGCATTCGTTTGTGTGGGACGCTCTACTAGATTCATTCCTAGATAATGCACTCAAAGGGCACTAAGCATAGAGTGTGAAAACTGAGTTTCCTTGAGAGCTGCTTGGAAGCCTGATGGTGTGTGAAGTTAGTGAGCCAAATGGAGTTGTTCTCCCACAAGAACCACTCAGCTGATCCTTCTTCAATATGCCCTTCGCCAACATGCAGTGTTTCCTTGATTGTATTAGCTCTCACACCAATATTTGCGTCTAGAGCCTTTGCATTGAGGGCTATCTGAAAACGGCTGTGGCGCTGAAGTTGCCTGTGAATGTGGAGTTGGTGGCATGTGAAACCCGCATGTGGAGCATTCGTTTGTGTGGGATGCTCTCCAAGCTTCATTTCATTCCTAGGCACACAAAGGGCACTAAGCATAGAGTGTGAAAACTGAGTTTCCTTGAGAGCTGCTTGGAAGCCTGATGGTGTGTGAGGCTAGTGAGCCAAATGGAGTTGTTCTCCACAAGAACCACTCGGCTGATCCTTCTTCAATATGCCCTTCACCAACATGCAGTGTTTCCTTGATTGAATTAGCTCTCACACCAATATTTGCGTCTAGAGCCTTTGCATTGAGGGCTATCTGAAAACGGCTGTGGCGCTGAAGTTCCCTGTGAATGTGGAGTTGGTGGCATGTGAAACCCGCATGTGGAGCATTCGTTTGTGTGGGATGCTCAGCAAGCTTCATTTCAGTCCTAGGCACTCAAAGGGCACTAAGCATAGAGTGTGAAAACTGAGTTTCCTTGAGAGCTGCTTGGAAGCCTGATGGTGTGTGAAGTTAGTGAGCCAAATGGAGTTGTTCTCCCACAAGAACCACTCGGCTGATCTTTCTTCAATATGCCCTTCAGCAACATGCAGTGTTTCCTTGATTGAATTAGCTCTCACACCAATATTTGCGTCTAGACCCTTTGCATTGAGGGCTATCTGAAAACGGCTGTGGCGCTGAAGTTGCCTGTGAATGTGGAGTTGGTGGCATGTGAAACCCGCATGTGGAGCATTCGTTTGTGTGGGATGCTCAGCAAGCTTCATTTCAGTCCTAGGCACTCAAAGGGCACTAAGCATAGAGTGTGAAAACTGAGTTTCCTAAGAGAGCTGCTTGGAAGCCTGATGGTGTGTGAAGTTAGTGAGCCAAATGGAGTTGTTCTCCCACAAGAACCACTCGGCTGATCCTTCTTCAATATGCCCTTCACCAACATGCAGTGTTTCCTTGATTGAATTAGCTCTCACACCAATATTTGCGTCTAGAGCCTTTGCATTGAGGGCTATCTGAAAACGGCTGTGGCGCTGAAGTTGCCTGTGAATGTGGAGTTGGTGGCATGTGAAACCCGCATGTGGAGCATTCGTTTGTGTGGGATGCCCTACCAGGTTCATTCCTAGATAATGCAGTGAAAGGGCACTAAGCATAGAGTGTGAAAACTGAGTTTCCTTGAGAGCTGCTTGGAAGCCTGATGGTGTGTGAAGTTAGTGAGCCAAATGGAGTTGTTCTCCCACAAGATCCACTTGGCTGATCCTTCTTCAATATGTCATTCACCAACATGCAGTGTTTCCTTGATTGAATTAGCTCTCACACCAATATTTGCGTCTAGAGCCTTTGCATTGAGGGCTATCTGAAAACGGCTGTGGCGCTGAAGTTGCCTGAGAATGTGGAGTTGGTGGCATGTGAAACCCGCATGTGGAGCATTCGTTTGTGTGGGATGCTCTACCACGTACATTCCTAGATAATGCAGTGAAAGGGCACTAAGCATAGAGTGTGAAAACTGAGTTTCCTTGAGAGCTGCTTGGAAGCCTGATGGTGTGTGAAGTTAGTGAGCCAAATGGAGTTGTTCTCCCACAAGAACCACTCGGCTGATCCTTCTTCAATATGCCCTTCACCAACATGCAGTGTTTCCTTGATTGAATTAGCTCTCACACCAATATTTGCGTCTAGAGCCTTTGCATTGAGGGCTATCTGAAAACGGCTGTGGCGCTGAAGTTGCCTGTGAATGTGGAGTTGGTGGCATGTGAAACCCGCATGTGGAGCATTCGTTTGTGTGGGATGCTCACCAAGCTTCATTTCAGTCCTAGGCACTCAAAGGGCACTAAGCATAGAGTGTGAAAACTGAGTTTCCTTGAGAGCTGCTTGGAAGCCTGATGGTGTGTGAAGTTAGTGAGCCAAATGGAGTTGTTCTCCCACAAGAACCACTCGGCTGATCCTTCTTCAATATGCCCTTCACCAACATGCAGTGTTTCCTTGATTGAATTAGGTCTCACACCAATATTTGCGTATAGAGCCTTTGCATTGAGGGCTATCTGAAAACGGCTGTGGCGCTGAAGTTGCCTGTGAATGTGGAGTTGGTGGCATGTGAAACCCGCATGTGGAGCATTCGTTTGTGTGGGACGCTCTACTAGATTCATTCCTAGATAATTCACTCAAAGGGCACTAAGCATAGAGTGTGAAAACTGAGTTTCCTTGAGAGCTGCTTGGAAGCCTGATGGTGTGTGAAGTTAGTGAGCCAAATGGAGTTGTTCTCCCACAAGAACCACTCGGCTGATCCTTCTTCAATATGCCCTTCACCAACATGCAGTGTTTCCTTGATTGAATTAGCTCTCACACCAATATTTGCGTCTAGAGCCTTTGCATTGATGGCTATCTGAAAACGGCTGTGGCGCTGAAGTTGCCTGTGAATGTGGAGTTGGTGGCATGTGAAACCCGCATGTGGAGCATTCGTTTGTGTGGGATGCTCACCAAGCTTCATTTCAGTCCTAGGCACTCAAAGGGCACTAAGCATAGAGTGTGAAAACTGAGTTTCCTTGAGAGCTGCTTGGAAGCCTGATGTTGTGTGAAGTTAGTGAGCCAAATGGAGTTGTTCTCCCACAAGAACCACTCAGCTGATCCTTCTTCAATATGCCCTTCACCAACATGCAGTGTTTCCTTGATTGAATTAGCTCTCACACCAATATTTGCGTCTAGAGCCTTTGCATTGATGGCTATCTGAAAATGGCTGTGGCGCTGAAGTTCCCTGTGAATGTGGAGTTGGTGGCATGTGAAACCCGCATGTGGAGCATTCGTTTGTGTGGGATGCTCACCAAGCTTTATTTCAGTCCTAGGCACTCAAAGGGCACTAAGCATAGAGTGTGAAAACTGAGTTTCCTTGAGAGCTGCTTGGAAGCCTGATGGTGTGTGAACTTAGTGAGCGAAATGGAGTTGTTCTCCCACAAGAACCACTCGGCTGATCCTTCTTCAATATGCCCTTCACCAACATGCAGTGTTTCCTTGATTGAATTAGCTCTCACACCAATATTTGCGTCTAGAGCCTTTGCATTGAGGGCTATCTGAAAACGGCTGTGGCGCTGAAGTTGCCTGTGAATGTGGAGTTGGTGGCATGTGAAACCCGCATGTGGAGCATTCGTTTCTGTGGGATGCTCTACCACGTTCATTCCTAGATAATGCAGTGAAAGGGCACTAAGCATAGAGTGTGAAAACTGAGTTTCCTTGAGAGCCTCTTGGAAGCCTGATGGGGTGTGAGGCTAGTGAGCCAAATGGAGTTGTTCTCCCACAAGAACCACTCGGCTGATCCTTCTTCAATATGCCCTTCAGCAACATGCAGTGTTTCCTTGATTGAATTAGCTCTCACACCAATATTTGCGTCTAGAGCCTTTGCATTGAGGGCTATCTGAAAACGGCTGTGGCGCTGAAGTTGCCTGTGAATGTGGAGTTGGTGGCATGTGAAACCCGCATGTGGAGCATTCGTTTGTGTGGGATGCTCACCAAGCTTCATTTCAGTCCTAGGCACTCAAAGGGCACTAAGCATAGAGTGTGAAAACTGAGTTTCCTAAGAGAGCTGCTTGGAAGCCTGATGGTGTGTGAAGTTAGTGAGCCAAATGGAGTTGTTCTCCCACAAGAACCACTCGGCTGATCCTTCTTCAATATGCCCTTCACCAACATGCAGTGTTTCCTTGATTGAATTAGCTCTCACACAAATATTTGCGTCTAGAGCCTTTGCATTGAGGGCTATCTGAAAACGGCTGTGGCGCTGAAGTTGCCTGAGAATGTGGAGTTGGTGGCATGTGAAACCCGCATGTGGAGCATTCGTTTGTGTGGGATGCTCTACTAGATTCATTCCTACCTAATGCACTCAAAGGGCACTAAGCATAGAGTGTGAAAACTGAGTTTCCTTGAGAGCTGCTTGGAAGCCTGATGGTGTGTGAAGTTAGTGAGCCAAATGGAGTTGTTCTCCCACAAGAACCACTCGGCTGATCCTTCTTCAATATGCCCTTCAGCAACATGCAGTGTTTCCTTGATTGAATTAGCTCTCACACCAATATTTGCGTCTAGAGCCTTTGCATTGAGGGCTATCTGAAAACGGCTGTGGCGCTGAAGTTGCCTGAGAATGTGGAGTTGGTGGCATGTGAAACCCGCATGTGGAGCATTCGTTTGTGTGGGATGCTCTACTGGATTCATTCCTAGATAATGCAGTGAAAGGGCACTAAGCATAGAGTGTGAAAACTGAGTTTCCTTGAGAGCTGCTTGGAAGCCTGATGGTGTGTGAAGTTAGTGAGCCAAATGGAGTTGTTCTCCCACAAGAACCACTCGGCTGATCCTTCTTCAATATGCCCTTCAGCAACATGCAGTGTTTCCTTGATTGAATTAGCTCTCACACCAATATTTGCGTCTAGAGCCTTTGCATTGAGGGCTATCTGAAAACGGCTGTGGCGCTGAAGTTGCCTGTGAATGTGGAGTTGGTGGCATGTGAAACCCGCATGTGGAGCATTCGTTTGTGTGGGATGCTCTCCAAGCTTCATTTCATTCCTAGGCACACAAAGGGCACTAAGCATAGAGTGTGAAAACTGAGTTTCCTTGAGAGCCTCTTGGAAGCCTGATGGGGTGTGAGGCTAGTGAGCCAAATGGAGTTGTTCTCCCACAAGAACCACTCGGCTGATCCTTCTTCAATATGCCCTTCAGCAACATGCAGTGTTTCCTTGATTGAATTAGCTCTCACACCAATATTTGCGTCTAGAGCCTTTGCATTGAGGGCTATCTGAAAACGGCTGTGGCGCTGAAGTTGCCTGTGAATGTGGAGTTGGTGGCATGTGAAACCCGCATGTGGAGCATTCGTTTGTGTGGGATGCTCACCAAGCTTCATTTCAGTCCTAGGCACTCAAAGGGCACTAAGCATAGAGTGTGAAAACTGAGTTTCCTAAGAGAGCTGCTTGGAAGCCTGATGGTGTGTGAAGTTAGTGAGCCAAATGGAGTTGTTCTCCCACAAGAACCACTCGGCTGATCCTTCTTCAATATGCCCTTCACCAACATGCAGTGTTTCCTTGATTGAATTAGCTCTCACACAAATATTTGCGTCTAGAGCCTTTGCATTGAGGGCTATCTGAAAACGGCTGTGGCGCTGAAGTTGCCTGAGAATGTGGAGTTGGTGGCATGTGAAACCCACATGTGGAGCATTCGTTTCTGTGGGATGCTCTACCACGTTCATTCCTAGATAATGCAGTGAAAGGGCACTAAGCATAGAGTGTGAAAACTGAGTTTCCTTGAGAGCTGCTTGGAAGCCTGATGGTGTGTGAAGTTAGTGAGCCAAATGGAGTTGTTCTCCCACAAGAACCACTCGGCTGATCCTTCTTCAATATGCCCTTCACCAACATGCAGTGTTTCCTTGATTGATTTAGCTCTCGCACCAATATTTGCGTCTAGAGCCTTTGCATTGAGGGCTATCTGAAAACGGCTGTGGCGCTGAAGTTGCCTGTGAATGTGGAGTTGGTGGCGTGTGAAACCCGCATGTGGAGCATTCGTTTGTGTGGGACGCTCTACTAGATTCATTCCTAGATAATGCACTCAAAGGGCACTAAGCATAGAGTGTGAAAACTGAGTTTCCTTGAGAGCTGCTTGGAAGCCTGATGGTGTGTGAAGTTAGTGAGCCAAATGGAGTTGTTCTCCCACAAGAACCACTCAGCTGATCCTTCTTCAATATGACCTTCGCCAACATGCAGTGTTTCCTTGATTGTATTAGCTCTCACACCAATATTTGCGTCTAGAGCCTTTGCATTGAGGGCTATCTGAAAACGGCTGTGGCGCTGAAGTTGCCTGTGAATGTGGAGTTGGTGGCATGTGAAACCCGCATGTGGAGCATTCGTTTGTGTGGGATGCTCTCCAAGCTTCATTTCATTCCTAGGCACACAAAGGGCACTAAGCATAGAGTGTGAAAACTGAGTTTCCTTGAGAGCTGCTTGGAAGCCTGATGGTGTGTGAGGCTAGTGAGCCAAATGGAGTTGTTCTCCCACAAGAACCACTCGGCTGATCCTTCTTCAATATGCCCTTCAGCAACATGCAGTGTTTCCTTGATTGAATTAGCTCTCACACCAATATTTGCGTCTAGAGCCTTTGCATTGAGGGCTATCTGAAAACGGCTGTGGCGCTGAAGTTGCCTGTGAATGTGGAGTTGGTGGCATGTGAAACCCGCATGTGGAGCATTCGTTTGTGTGGGATGCTCACCAAGCTTCATTTCAGTCCTAGGCACTCAAAGGGCACTAAGCATAGAGTGTGAAAACTGAGTTTCCTAAGAGAGCTGCTTGGAAGCCTGATGGTGTGTGAAGTTAGTGAGCCAAATGGAGTTGTTCTCCCACAAGAACCACTCGGCTGATCCTTCTTCAATATGCCCTTCACCAACATGCAGTGTTTCCTTGATTGAATTAGCTCTCACACAAATATTTGCGTCTAGAGCCTTTGCATTGAGGGCTATCTGAAAACGGCTGTGGCGCTGAAGTTGCCTGAGAATGTGGAGTTGGTGGCATGTGAAACCCACATGTGGAGCATTCGTTTCTGTGGGATGCTCTACCACGTTCATTCCTAGATAATGCAGTGAAAGGGCACTAAGCATAGAGTGTGAAAACTGAGTTTCCTTGAGAGCTGCTTGGAAGCCTGATGGTGTGTGAAGTTAGTGAGCCAAATGGAGTTGTTCTCCCACAAGAACCACTCGGCTGATCCTTCTTCAATATGCCCTTCACCAACATGCAGTGTTTCCTTGATTGATTTAGCTCTCGCACCAATATTTGCGTCTAGAGCCTTTGCATTGAGGGCTATCTGAAAACGGCTGTGGCGCTGAAGTTGCCTGTGAATGTGGAGTTGGTGGCGTGTGAAACCCGCATGTGGAGCATTCGTTTGTGTGGGACGCTCTACTAGATTCATTCCTAGATAATGCACTCAAAGGGCACTAAGCATAGAGTGTGAAAACTGAGTTTCCTTGAGAGCTGCTTGGAAGCCTGATGGTGTGTGAAGTTAGTGAGCCAAATGGAGTTGTTCTCCCACAAGAACCACTCAGCTGATCCTTCTTCAATATGCCCTTCGCCAACATGCAGTGTTTCCTTGATTGTATTAGCTCTCACACCAATATTTGCGTCTAGAGCCTTTGCATTGAGGGCTATCTGAAAACGGCTGTGGCGCTGAAGTTGCCTGTGAATGTGGAGTTGGTGGCATGTGAAACCCGCATGTGGAGCATTCGTTTGTGTGGGATGCTCTCCAAGCTTCATTTCATTCCTAGGCACACAAAGGGCACTAAGCATAGAGTGTGAAAACTGAGTTTCCTTGAGAGCTGCTTGGAAGCCTGATGGTGTGTGAGGCTAGTGAGCCAAATGGAGTTGTTCTCCCACAAGAACCACTCGGCTGATCCTTCTTCAATATGCCCTTCACCAACATGCAGTGTTTCCTTGATTGAATTAGCTCTCACACCAATATTTGCGTCTAGAGCCTTTGCATTGAGGGCTATGTGAAAACGGCTGTGGCGCTGAAGTTCCCTGTGAATGTGGAGTTGGTGGCATGTGAAACCCGCATGTGGAGCATTCGTTTGTGTGGGATGCTCAGCAAGCTTCATTTCAGTCCTAGGCACTCAAAGGGCACTAAGCATAGAGTGTGAAAACTGAGTTTCCTTGAGAGCTGCTTGGAAGCCTGATGGTGTGTGAAGTTAGTGAGCCAAATGGAGTTGTTCTCCCACAAGAACCACTCGGCTGATCTTTCTTCAATATGCCCTTCAGCAACATGCAGTGTTTCCTTGATTGAATTAGCTCTCACACCAATATTTGCGTCTAGACCCTTTGCATTGAGGGCTATCTGAAAACGGCTGTGGCGCTGAAGTTGCCTGTGAATGTGGAGTTGGTGGCATGTGAAACCCGCATGTGGAGCATTCGTTTGTGTGGGATGCTCAGCAAGCTTCATTTCAGTCCTAGGCACTCAAAGGGCACTAAGCATAGAGTGTGAAAACTGAGTTTCCTAAGAGAGCTGCTTGGAAGCCTGATGGTGTGTGAAGTTAGTGAGCCAAATGGAGTTGTTCTCCCACAAGAACCACTCGGCTGATCCTTCTTCAATATGCCCTTCACCAACATGCAGTGTTTCCTTGATTGAATTAGCTCTCACACCAATATTTGCGTCTAGAGCCTTTGCATTGAGGGCTATCTGAAAACGGCTGTGGCGCTGAAGTTGCCTGTGAATGTGGAGTTGGTGGCATGTGAAACCCGCATGTGGAGCATTCGTTTGTGTGGGATGCCCTACCAGGTTCATTCCTAGATAATGCAGTGAAAGGGCACTAAGCATAGAGTGTGAAAACTGAGTTTCCTTGAGAGCTGCTTGGAAGCCTGATGGTGTGTGAAGTTAGTGAGCCAAATGGAGTTGTTCTCCCACAAGATCCACTTGGCTGATCCTTCTTCAATATGTCATTCACCAACATGCAGTGTTTCCTTGATTGAATTAGCTCTCACACCAATATTTGCGTCTAGAGCCTTTGCATTGAGGGCTATCTGAAAACGGCTGTGGCGCTGAAGTTGCCTGAGAATGTGGAGTTGGTGGCATGTGAAACCCGCATGTGGAGCATTCGTTTGTGTGGGATGCTCTACCACGTACATTCCTAGATAATGCAGTGAAAGGGCACTAAGCATAGAGTGTGAAAACTGAGTTTCCTTGAGAGCTGCTTGGAAGCCTGATGGTGTGTGAAGTTAGTGAGCCAAATGGAGTTGTTCTCCCACAAGAACCACTCGGCTGATCCTTCTTCAATATGCCCTTCAGCAACATGCAGTGTTTCCTTGATTGAATTAGCTCTCACACCAATATTTGCGTCTAGAGCCTTTGCATTGAGGGCTATCTGAAAACGGCTGTGGCGCTGAAGTTGCCTGTGAATGTGGAGTTGGTGGCATGTGAAACCCGCATGTGGAGCATTCGTTTGTGTGGGATGCTCACCAAGCTTCATTTCAGTCCTAGGCACTCAAAGGGCACTAAGCATAGAGTGTGAAAACTGAGTTTCCTTGAGAGCTGCTTGGAAGCCTGATGGTGTGTGAAGTTAGTGAGCCAAATGGAGTTGTTCTCCCACAAGAACCACTCGGCTGATCCTTCTTCAATATGCCCTTCACCAACATGCAGTGTTTCCTTGATTGAATTAGGTCTCACACCAATATTTGCGTATAGAGCCTTTGCATTGAGGGCTATCTGAAAACGGCTGTGGCGCTGAAGTTGCCTGTGAATGTGGAGTTGGTGGCATGTGAAACCCGCATGTGGAGCATTCGTTTGTGTGGGACGCTCTACTAGATTCATTCCTAGATAATTCACTCAAAGGGCACTAAGCATAGAGTGTGAAAACTGAGTTTCCTTGAGAGCTGCTTGGAAGCCTGATGGTGTGTGAAGTTAGTGAGCCAAATGGAGTTGTTCTCCCACAAGAACCACTCGGCTGATCCTTCTTCAATATGCCCTTCACCAACATGCAGTGTTTCCTTGATTGAATTAGCTCTCACACCAATATTTGCGTCTAGAGCCTTTGCATTGATGGCTATCTGAAAACGGCTGTGGCGCTGAAGTTGCCTGTGAATGTGGAGTTGGTGGCATGTGAAACCCGCATGTGGAGCATTCGTTTGTGTGGGATGCTCACCAAGCTTCATTTCAGTCCTAGGCACTCAAAGGGCACTAAGCATAGAGTGTGAAAACTGAGTTTCCTTGAGAGCTGCTTGGAAGCCTGATGTTGTGTGAAGTTAGTGAGCCAAATGGAGTTGTTCTCCCACAAGAACCACTCAGCTGATCCTTCTTCAATATGCCCTTCACCAACATGCAGTGTTTCCTTGATTGAATTAGCTCTCACACCAATATTTGCGTCTAGAGCCTTTGCATTGAGGGCTATCTGAAAACGGCTGTGGCGCTGAAGTTCCCTGTGAATGTGGAGTTGGTGGCATGTGAAACCCGCATGTGGAGCATTCGTTTGTGTGGGATGCTCACCAAGCTTTATTTCAGTCCTAGGCACTCAAAGGGCACTAAGCATAGAGTGTGAAAACTGAGTTTCCTTGAGAGCTGCTTGGAAGCCTGATGGTGTGTGAAGTTAGTGAGCGAAATGGAGTTGTTCTCCCACAAGAACCACTCGGCTGATCCTTCTTCAATATGCCCTTCACCAACATGCAGTGTTTCCTTGATTGAATTAGCTCTCACACCAATATTTGCGTCTAGAGCCTTTGCATTGAGGGCTATCTGAAAACGGCTGTGGCGCTGAAGTTGCCTGTGAATGTGGAGTTGGTGGCATGTGAAACCCGCATGTGGAGCATTCGTTTCTGTGGGATGCTCTACCACGTTCATTCCTAGATAATGCAGTGAAAGGGCACTAAGCATAGAGTGTGAAAACTGAGTTTCCTTGAGAGCCTCTTGGAAGCCTGATGGGGTGTGAGGCTAGTGAGCCAAATGGAGTTGTTCTCCCACAAGAACCACTCGGCTGATCCTTCTTCAATATGCCCTTCAGCAACATGCAGTGTTTCCTTGATTGAATTAGCTCTCACACCAATATTTGCGTCTAGAGCCTTTGCATTGAGGGCTATCTGAAAACGGCTGTGGCGCTGAAGTTGCCTGTGAATGTGGAGTTGGTGGCATGTGAAACCCGCATGTGGAGCATTCGTTTGTGTGGGATGCTCACCAAGCTTTATTTCAGTCCTAGGCACTCAAAGGGCACTAAGCATAGAGTGTGAAAACTGAGTTTCCTAAGAGAGCTGCTTGGAAGCCTGATGGTGTGTGAAGTTAGTGAGCCAAATGGAGTTGTTCTCCCACAAGAACCACTCGGCTGATCCTTCTTCAATATGCCCTTCACCAACATGCAGTGTTTCCTTGATTGAATTAGCTCTCACACAAATATTTGCGTCTAGAGCCTTTGCATTGAGGGCTATCTGAAAACGGCTGTGGCGCTGAAGTTGCCTGAGAATGTGGAGTTGGTGGCATGTGAAACCCGCATGTGGAGCATTCGTTTGTGTGGGATGCTCTACTAGATTCATTCCTACCTAATGCACTCAAAGGGCACTAAGCATAGAGTGTGAAAACTGAGTTTCCTTGAGAGCTGCTTGGAAGCCTGATGGTGTGTGAAGTTAGTGAGCCAAATGGAGTTGTTCTCCCACAAGAACCACTCGGCTGATCCTTCTTCAATATGCCCTTCAGCAACATGCAGTGTTTCCTTGATTGAATTAGCTCTCACACCAATATTTGCGTCTAGAGCCTTTGCATTGAGGGCTATCTGAAAACGGCTGTGGCGCTGAAGTTGCCTGAGAATGTGGAGTTGGTGGCATGTGAAACCCGCATGTGGAGCATTCGTTTGTGTGGGATGCTCTACTGGATTCATTCCTAGATAATGCAGTGAAAGGGCACTAAGCATAGAGTGTGAAAACTGAGTTTCCTTGAGAGCTGCTTGGAAGCCTGATGGTGTGTGAAGTTAGTGAGCCAAATGGAGTTGTTCTCCCACAAGAACCACTCGGCTGATCCTTCTTCAATATGCCCTTCACCAACATGCAGTGTTTCCTTGATTGAATTAGCTCTCACACCAATATTTGCGTCTAGAGCCTTTGCATTGAGGGCTATCTGAAAACGGCTGTGGCGCTGAAGTTGCCTGTGAATGTGGAGTTGGTGGCATGTGAAACCCGCATGTGGAGCATTCGTTTGTGTGGGATGCTCTCCAAGCTTCATTTCATTCCTAGGCACACAAAGGGCACTAAGCATAGAGTGTGAAAACTGAGTTTCCTTGAGAGCCTCTTGGAAGCCTGATGGGGTGTGAGGCTAGTGAGCCAAATGGAGTTGTTCTCCCACAAGAACCACTCGGCTGATCCTTCTTCAATATGCCCTTCAGCAACATGCAGTGTTTCCTTGATTGAATTAGCTCTCACACCAATATTTGCGTCTAGAGCCTTTGCATTGAGGGCTATCTGAAAACGGCTGTGGCGCTGAAGTTGCCTGTGAATGTGGAGTTGGTGGCATGTGAAACCCGCATGTGGAGCATTCGTTTGTGTGGGATGCTCACCAAGCTTCATTTCAGTCCTAGGCACTCAAAGGGCACTAAGCATAGAGTGTGAAAACTGAGTTTCCTAAGAGAGCTGCTTGGAAGCCTGATGGTGTGTGAAGTTAGTGAGCCAAATGGAGTTGTTCTCCCACAAGAACCACTCGGCTGATCCTTCTTCAATATGCCCTTCACCAACATGCAGTGTTTCCTTGATTGAATTAGCTCTCACACAAATATTTGCGTCTAGAGCCTTTGCATTGAGGGCTATCTGAAAACGGCTGTGGCGCTGAAGTTGCCTGAGAATGTGGAGTTGGTGGCATGTGAAACCCACATGTGGAGCATTCGTTTCTGTGGGATGCTCTACCACGTTCATTCCTAGATAATGCAGTGAAAGGGCACTAAGCATAGAGTGTGAAAACTGAGTTTCCTTGAGAGCTGCTTGGAAGCCTGATGGTGTGTGAAGTTAGTGAGCCAAATGGAGTTGTTCTCCCACAAGAACCACTCGGCTGATCCTTCTTCAATATGCCCTTCACCAACATGCAGTGTTTCCTTGATTGATTTAGCTCTCGCACCAATATTTGCGTCTAGAGCCTTTGCATTGAGGGCTATCTGAAAACGGCTGTGGCGCTGAAGTTGCCTGTGAATGTGGAGTTGGTGGCGTGTGAAACCCGCATGTGGAGCATTCGTTTGTGTGGGACGCTCTACTAGATTCATTCCTAGATAATGCACTCAAAGGGCACTAAGCATAGAGTGTGAAAACTGAGTTTCCTTGAGAGCTGCTTGGAAGCCTGATGGTGTGTGAAGTTAGTGAGCCAAATGGAGTTGTTCTCCCACAAGAACCACTCAGCTGATCCTTCTTCAATATGCCCTTCGCCAACATGCAGTGTTTCCTTGATTGTATTAGCTCTCACACCAATATTTGCGTCTAGAGCCTTTGCATTGAGGGCTATCTGAAAACGGCTGTGGCGCTGAAGTTGCCTGTGAATGTGGAGTTGGTGGCATGTGAAACCCGCATGTGGAGCATTCGTTTGTGTGGGATGCTCTCCAAGCTTCATTTCATTCCTAGGCACACAAAGGGCACTAAGCATAGAGTGTGAAAACTGAGTTTCCTTGAGAGCTGCTTGGAAGCCTGATGGTGTGTGAGGCTAGTGAGCCAAATGGAGTTGTTCTCCCACAAGAACCACTCGGCTGATCCTTCTTCAATATGCCCTTCACCAACATGCAGTGTTTCCTTGATTGAATTAGCTCTCACACCAATATTTGCGTCTAGAGCCTTTGCATTGAGGGCTATGTGAAAACGGCTGTGGCGCTGAAGTTCCCTGTGAATGTGGAGTTGGTGGCATGTGAAACCCGCATGTGGAGCATTCGTTTGTGTGGGATGCTCAGCAAGCTTCATTTCAGTCCTAGGCACTCAAAGGGCACTAAGCATAGAGTGTGAAAACTGAGTTTCCTTGAGAGCTGCTTGGAAGCCTGATGGTGTGTGAAGTTAGTGAGCCAAATGGAGTTGTTCTCCCACAAGAACCACTCGGCTGATCTTTCTTCAATATGCCCTTCAGCAACATGCAGTGTTTCCTTGATTGAATTAGCTCTCACACCAATATTTGCGTCTAGACCCTTTGCATTGAGGGCTATCTGAAAACGGCTGTGGCGCTGAAGTTGCCTGTGAATGTGGAGTTGGTGGCATGTGAAACCCGCATGTGGAGCATTCGTTTGTGTGGGATGCTCAGCAAGCTTCATTTCAGTCCTAGGCACTCAAAGGGCACTAAGCATAGAGTGTGAAAACTGAGTTTCCTAAGAGAGCTGCTTGGAAGCCTGATGGTGTGTGAAGTTAGTGAGCCAAATGGAGTTGTTCTCCCACAAGAACCACTCGGCTGATCCTTCTTCAATATGCCCTTCACCAACATGCAGTGTTTCCTTGATTGAATTAGCTCTCACACCAATATTTGCGTCTAGAGCCTTTGCATTGAGGGCTATCTGAAAAGGGCTGTGGCGCTGAAGTTGCCTGTGAATGTGGAGTTGGTGGCATGTGAAACCCGCATGTGGAGCATTCGTTTGTGTGGGATGCCCTACCAGGTTCATTCCTAGATAATGCAGTGAAAGGGCACTAAGCATAGAGTGTGAAAACTGAGTTTCCTTGAGAGCTGCTTGGAAGCCTGATGGTGTGTGAAGTTAGTGAGCCAAATGGAGTTGTTCTCCCACAAGATCCACTTGGCTGATCCTTCTTCAATATGTCATTCACCAACATGCAGTGTTTCCTTGATTGAATTAGCTCTCACACCAATATTTGCGTCTAGAGCCTTTGCATTGAGGGCTATCTGAAAACGGCTGTGGCGCTGAAGTTGCCTGAGAATGTGGAGTTGGTGGCATGTGAAACCCGCATGTGGAGCATTCGTTTGTGTGGGATGCTCTACCACGTACATTCCTAGATAATGCAGTGAAAGGGCACTAAGCATAGAGTGTGAAAACTGAGTTTCCTTGAGAGCTGCTTGGAAGCCTGATGGTGTGTGAAGTTAGTGAGCCAAATGGAGTTGTTCTCCCACAAGAACCACTCGGCTGATCCTTCTTCAATATGCCCTTCACCAACATGCAGTGTTTCCTTGATTGAATTAGCTCTCACACCAATATTTGCGTCTAGAGCCTTTGCATTGAGGGCTATCTGAAAACGGCTGTGGCGCTGAAGTTGCCTGTGAATGTGGAGTTGGTGGCATGTGAAACCCGCATGTGGAGCATTCGTTTGTGTGGGATGCTCACCAAGCTTCATTTCAGTCCTAGGCACTCAAAGGGCACTAAGCATAGAGTGTGAAAACTGAGTTTCCTTGAGAGCTGCTTGGAAGCCTGATGGTGTGTGAAGTTAGTGAGCCAAATGGAGTTGTTCTCCCACAAGAACCACTCGGCTGATCCTTCTTCAATATGCCCTTCACCAACATGCAGTGTTTCCTTGATTGAATTAGGTCTCACACCAATATTTGCGTATAGAGCCTTTGCATTGAGGGCTATCTGAAAACGGCTGTGGCGCTGAAGTTGCCTGTGAATGTGGAGTTGGTGGCATGTGAAACCCGCATGTGGAGCATTCGTTTGTGTGGGACGCTCTACTAGATTCATTCCTAGATAATTCACTCAAAGGGCACTAAGCATAGAGTGTGAAAACTGAGTTTCCTTGAGAGCTGCTTGGAAGCCTGATGGTATGTGAAGTTAGTGAGCCAAATGGAGTTGTTCTCCCACAAGAACCACTCGGCTGATCCTTCTTCAATATGCCCTTCACCAACATGCAGTGTTTCCTTGATTGAATTAGCTCTCACACCAATATTTGCGTCTAGAGCCTTTGCATTGATGGCTATCTGAAAACGGCTGTGGCGCTGAAGTTGCCTGTGAATGTGGAGTTGGTGGCATGTGAAACCCGCATGTGGAGCATTCGTTTGTGTGGGATGCTCACCAAGCTTCATTTCAGTCCTAGGCACTCAAAGGGCACTAAGCATAGAGTGTGAAAACTGAGTTTCCTTGAGAGCTGCTTGGAAGCCTGATGTTGTGTGAAGTTAGTGAGCCAAATGGAGTTGTTCTCCCACAAGAACCACTCAGCTGATCCTTCTTCAATATGCCCTTCACCAACATGCAGTGTTTCCTTGATTGAATTAGCTCTCACACCAATATTTGCGTCTAGAGCCTTTGCATTGAGGGCTATCTGAAAATGGCTGTGGCGCTGAAGTTCCCTGTGAATGTGGAGTTGGTGGCATGTGAAACCCGCATGTGGAGCATTCGTTTGTGTGGGATGCTCACCAAGCTTTATTTCAGTCCTAGGCACTCAAAGGGCACTAAGCCTAGAGTGTGAAAACTGAGTTTCCTTGAGAGCTGCTTGGAAGCCTGATGGTGTGTGAAGTTAGTGAGCGAAATGGAGTTGTTCTCCCACAAGAACCACTCGGCTGATCCTTCTTCAATATGCCCTTCACCAACATGCAGTGTTTCCTTGATTGAATTAGCTCTCACACCAATATTTGCGTCTAGAGCCTTTGCATTGAGGGCTATCTGAAAACGGCTGTGGCGCTGAAGTTGCCTGTGAATGTGGAGTTGGTGGCATGTGAAACCCGCATGTGGAGCATTCGTTTCTGTGGGATGCTCTACCACGTTCATTCCTAGATAATGCAGTGAAAGGGCACTAAGCATAGAGTGTGAAAACTGAGTTTCCTTGAGAGCTGCTTGGAAGCCTGATGGTGTGTGAAGTTAGTGAGCCAAATGGAGTTGTTCTCCCACAAGAACCACTCGGCTGATCCTTCTTCAATATGCCCTTCACCAACATGCAGTGTTTCCTTGATTGAATTAGCTCTCACACCAATATTTGCGTCTAGAGCCTTTGCATTGTGGGCTATCTGAAAACACCTGTGGCGCAGAAGTTGCCTGTGAATGTGGAGTTGGTGGCATGTGAAACCCGCATGTGGAGCATTCGTTTGTGTGGGATGCTCACCAAGCTTCATTTCAGTCCTAGGCACTCAAAGGGCACTAAGCATAGAGTGTGAAAACTGAGTTTCCTTGAGAGCTGCTTGGAAGCCTGATGGTTTGTGAAGTTAGTGAGCCAAATGGAGTTGTTCTCCCACAAGAACCACTATGCTGATCCTTCTTCAATATGCCCTTCACCAACATGCAGTGTTTCCTTGATTGAATTAGGTCTCACACCAATATTTGCGTCTAGAGCCTTTGCATTGATGGCTATCTGAAAACGGCTGTGGCGCTGAAGTTGCCTGTGAATGTGGAGTTGGTGGCATGTGAAACCCGCATGTGGAGCATTCGTTTGTGTGGGATGCTCACCAAGCTTCATTTCAGTCCTAGGCACTCAAAGGGCACTAAGCATAGAGTGTGAAAACTGAGTTTCCTTGAGAGCTGCTTGGAAGCCTGATGGTGTGTGAAGTTAGTGAGCCAAATGGAGTTGTTCTCCCACAAGAACCACTCAGCTGATCCTTCTTCAATATGCCCTTCACCAACATGCAGTGTTTCCTTGATTGAATTAGCTCTCACACCAATATTTGCGTCTAGAGCCTTTGCATTGAGGGCTATCTGAAAACGGCTGTGGCGCTAAAGTTGCCTGTGAATGTGGAGTTGGTGGCATGTGAAACCCGCATGTGGAGCATTCGTTTGTGTGGGATGCTCACCAAGCTTTATTTCAGTCCTAGGCACTCAAAGGGCACTAAGCATAGAGTGTGAAAACTGAGTTTCCTTGAGAGCTGCTTGGAAGCCTGATGGTGTGTGAAGTTAGTGAGCGAAATGGAGTTGTTCTCCCACAAGAACCACTCGGCTGATCCTTCTTCAATATGCCCTTCACCAACATGCAGTGTTTCCTTGATTGAATTAGCTCTCACACCAATATTTGCGTCTAGAGCCTTTGCATTGAGGGCTATCTGAAAACGGCTGTGGCGCTGAAGTTGCCTGTGAATGTGGAGTTGGTGGCATGTGAAACCCGCATGTGGAGCATTCGTTTGTGTGGGATGCTCACCAAGCTTCATTTCAGTCCTAGGCACTCAAAGGGCACTAAGCATAGAGTGTGAAAATTGAGTTTCCTTGAGAGCTGCTTGGAAGCCTGATGGTGTGTGAAGTTAGTGAGCCAAATGGAGTTGTTCTCCCACAAGAACCACTCGGCTGATCCTTCTTCAATATGCCCTTCACCAACATGCAGTGTTTCCTTGATTGAATTAGCTCTCACACCAATATTTGCGTCTAGAGCCTTTGCATTGAGGGCTATCTGAAAACGGCTGTGGCGCTGAAGTTGCCTGTGAATGTGGAGTTGGTGGCATGTGAAACCCGCATGTGGAGCATTCGTTTGTGTGGGATGCTCACCAAGCTTTATTTCAGTCCTAGGCACTCAAAGGGCACTAAGCATAGAGTGTGAAAACTGAGTTTCCTTGAGAGCTGCTTGGAAGCCTGATGGTGTGTGAAGTTAGTGAGCGAAATGGAGTTGTTCTCCCACAAGAACCACTCGGCTGATCCTTCTTCAATATGCCCTTCACCAACATGCAGTGTTTCCTTGATTGAATTAGCTCTCACACCAATATTTGCGTCTAGAGCCTTTGCATTGAGGGCTATCTGAAAACGGCTGTGGCGCTGAAGTTGCCTGTGAATGTGGAGTTGGTGGCATGTGAAACCCGCATGTGGAGCATTCGTTTCTGTGGGATGCTCTACCAGGTTCATTCCTAGATAATGCAGTGAAAGGGCACTAAGCATAGAGTGTGAAAACTGAGTTTCCTTGAGAGCTGCTTGGAAGCCTGATGGTGTGTGAAGTTAGTGAGCCAAATGGAGTTGTTCTCCCACAAGAACCACTCGGCTGATCCTTCTTCAATATGCCCTTCACCAACATGCAGTGTTTCCTTGAGTGAATTAGCTCTCACACCAATATTTGCGTCTAGAGCCTTTGCATTGAGGGCTATCTGAAAACACCTGTGGCGCAGAAGTTGCCTGTGAATGTGGAGTTGGTGGCATGTGAAACCCGCATGTGGAGCATTCGTTTGTGTGGGATGCTCACCAAGCTTCATTTCAGTCCTAGGCACTCAAAGGGCACTAAGCATAGAGTGTGAAAACTGAGTTTCCTTGAGAGCTGCTTGGAAGCCTGATGGTGTGTGAAGTTAGTGAGCCAAATGGAGTTGTTCTCCCACAAGAACCACTCGGCTGATCCTTCTTCAATATGCCCTTCACCAACATGCAGTGTTTCCTTGATTGAATTAGGTCTCACACCAATATTTGCGTCTAGAGCCTTTGCATTGAGGGCTATCTGAAAACGGCTGTGGCGCTGAAGTTCCCTGTGAATGTGGAGTTGGTGGCGTGTGAAACCCGCATGTGGAGCATTCGTTTGTGTGGGACGCTCTACTAGATTCATTCCTAGATAATGCAGTGAAAGGGCACTAAGCATAGAGTGTGAAAACTGAGTTTCCTTGAGAGCTGCTTGGAAGCCTGATGGTGTGTGAAGTTAGTGAGCCAAATGGAGTTGTTCTCCCACAAGAACCACTCGGCTGATCCTTCTTCAATATGCCCTTCACCAACATGCAGTGTTTCCTTGATTGAATTAGCTCTCACACCAATATTTGCGTCTAGAGCCTTTGCATTGAGGGCTATCTGAAAAGGGCTGTGGCGCAGAAGTTGCCTGTGAATGTGGAGTTGGTGGCATGTGAAACCCGCATGTGGAGCATTCGTTTGTGTGGGATGCTCAGCAAGCTTCATTTCAGTCCTAGGCACACAAAGGGCACTAAGCATAGAGTGTGAAAACTGAGTTTCCTTGAGAGCTGCTTGGAAGCCTGATGGTGTGTGAAGTTAGTGAGCCAAATGGAGTTGTTCTCCCACAAGAACCACTCGGCTGATCCTTCTTCAATATGCCCTTCACCAACATGCAGTGTTTCCTTGATTGAATTAGGTCTCACACCAATATTTGCGTCTAGAGCCTTTGCATTGAGGGCTATCTGAAAACGGCTGTGGCGCTGAAGTTCCTTGTGAATGTGGAGTTGGTGGCGTGTGAAACCCGCATGTGGAGCATTCGTTTGTGTGGGACGCTCTACTAGATTCATTCCTAGATAATTCACTCAAAGGGCACTAAGCATAGAGTGTGAAAACTGAGTTTCCTTGAGAGCTGCTTGGAAGCCTGATGGTGTGTGAAGTTAGTGAGCCAAATGGAGTTGTTCTCCCACAAGAACCACTCGGCTGATCCTTCTTCAATATGCCCTTCACCAACATGCAGTGTTTCCTTGATTGAATTAGCTCTCACACCAATATTTGCGTCTAGAGCCTTTGCATTGAGGGCTATCTGAAAACGGCTGTGGCGCTGAAGTTGCCTGTGAATGTGGAGTTGGTGGCATGTGAAACCCGCATGTGGAGCATTCGTTTGTGTGGGATGCTCACCAAGCTTCATTTCAGTCCTAGGCACTCAAAGGGCACTAAGCATAGAGTGTGAAAACTGAGTTTCCTTGAGAGCTGCTTGGAAGCATGATGGTGTGTGAAGTTAGTGAGCCAAATGGAGTTGTTCTCCCACAAGAACCACTCGGCTGATCTTTCTTCAATATGCCCTTCAGCAACATGCAGTGTTTCCTTGATTGAATTAGCTCTCACACCAATATTTGCGTCTAGACCCTTTGCATTGAGGGCTATCTGAAAACGGCTGTGGCGCTGAAGTTGCCTGTGAATGTGGAGTTGGTGGCATGTGAAACCCGCATGTGGAGCATTCGTTTGTGTGGGATGCTCAGCAAGCTTCATTTCAGTCCTAGGCACTCAAAGGGCACTAAGCATAGAGTGTGAAAACTGAGTTTCCTAAGAGAGCTGCTTGGAAGCCTGATGGTGTGTGAAGTTAGTGAGCCAAATGGAGTTGTTCTCCCACAAGAACCACTCGGCTGATCCTTCTTCAATATGCCCTTCAGCAACATGCAGTGTTTCCTTGATTGAATTAGCTCTCACACCAATATTTGCGTCTAGAGCCTTTGCATTGAGGGCTATGTGAAAACGGCTGTGGCGCTGAAGTTGCCTGTGAATGTGGAGTTGGTGGCATGTGAAACCCGCATGTGGAGCATTCGTTTGTGTGGGATGCTCACCAAGCTTTATTTCAGTCCTAGGCACTCAAAGGGCACTAAGCATAGAGTGTGAAAACTGAGTTTCCTTGAGAGCTGCTTGGAAGCCTGATGGTGTGTGAAGTTAGTGAGCCAAATGGAGTTGTTCTCCAACAAGAACCACTCGGCTGATCCTTCTTCAATATGCCCTTCACCAACATGCAGTGTTTCCTTGATTGAATTAGCTCTCACACCAATATTTGCGTCTAGAGCCTTTGCATTGAGGGCTAGCTGAAAACGGCTGTGGCGCTGAAGTTGCCTGTGAATGTGGAGTTGGTGGCATGTGAAACCCGCATGTGGAGCATTCGTTTGTGTGGGATGCTCACCAAGCTTCATTTCAGTCCTAGGCACTCAAAGGGCACTAAGCATAGAGTGTGAAAATTGAGTTTCCTTGAGAGCTGCTTGGAAGCCTGATGGTGTGTGAAGTTAGTGAGCCAAATGGAGTTGTTCTCCCACAAGAACCACTCGGCTGATCCTTCTTCAATATGCCCTTCACCAACATGCAGTGTTTCCTTGATTGAATTAGCTCTCACACCAATATTTGCGTCTAGAGCCTTTGCATTGAGGGCTATCTGAAAACGGCTGTGGCGCTGAAGTTGCCTGTGAATGTGGAGTTGGTGGCATGTGAAACCCGCATGTGGAGCATTCGTTTGTGTGGGATGCTCACCAAGCTTTATTTCAGTCCTAGGCACTCAAAGGGCACTAAGCATAGAGTGTGAAAACTGAGTTTCCTTGAGAGCTGCTTGGAAGCCTGATGGTGTGTGAAGTTAGTGAGCGAAATGGAGTTGTTCTCCCACAAGAACCACTCGGCTGATCCTTCTTCAATATGCCCTTCACCAACATGCAGTGTTTCCTTGATTGAATTAGCTCTCACACCAATATTTGCGTCTAGAGCCTTTGCATTGAGGGCTATCTGAAAACGGCTGTGGCGCTGAAGTTGCCTGTGAATGTGGAGTTGGTGGCATGTGAAACCCGCATGTGGAGCATTCGTTTCTGTGGGATGCTCTACCAGGTTCATTCCTAGATAATGCAGTGAAAGGGCACTAAGCATAGAGTGTGAAAACTGAGTTTCCTTGAGAGCTGCTTGGAAGCCTGATGGTGTGTGAAGTTAGTGAGCCAAATGGAGTTGTTCTCCCACAAGAACCACTCGGCTGATCCTTCTTCAATATGCCCTTCACCAACATGCAGTGTTTCCTTGATTGAATTAGCTCTCACACCAATATTTGCGTCTAGAGCCTTTGCATTGAGGGCTATCTGAAAACACCTGTGGCGCAGAAGTTGCCTGTGAATGTGGAGTTGGTGGCATGTGAAACCCGCATGTGGAGCATTCGTTTGTGTGGGATGCTCACCAAGCTTCATTTCAGTCCTAGGCACTCAAAGGGCACTAAGCATAGAGTGTGAAAACTGAGTTTCCTTGAGAGCTGCTTGGAAGCCTGATGGTGTGTGAAGTTAGTGAGCCAAATGGAGTTGTTCTCCCACAAGAACCACTCGGCTGATCCTTCTTCAATATGCCCTTCACCAACATGCAGTGTTTCCTTGATTGAATTAGCTCTCACACCAATATTTGCGTCTAGAGCCTTTGCATTGAGGGCTATCTGAAAACGGCTGTGGCGCTGAAGTTGCCATGTGAATGTGGAGTTGGTGGCGTGTGAAACCCGCATGTGGAGCATTCGTTTGTGTGAAACGCTCTACTAGATTCATTCCTAGATAATGCAGTGAAAGGGCACTAAGCATAGAGTGTGAAAACTGAGTTTCCTTGAGAGCTGCTTGGAAGCCTGATGGTGTGTGAAGTTAGTGAGCCAAATGGAGTTGTTCTCCCACAAGAACCACTCGGCTGATCCTTCTTCAATATGCCCTTCACCAACATGCAGTGTTTCCTTGATTGAATTAGCTCTCACACCAATATTTGCGTCTAGAGCCTTTGCATTGAGGGCTATCTGAAAACGGCTGTGGCGCTGAAGTTGCCTGTGAATGTGGAGTTGGTGGCATGTGAAACCCGCATGTGGAGCATTCGTTTGTGTGGGATGCTCACCAAGCTTCATTTCAGTCCTAGGCACACAAAGGGCACTAAGCATAGAGTGTGAAAACTGAGTTTCCTTGAGAGCTGCTTGGAAGCCTGATGGTGTGTGAAGTTAGTGAGCCAAATGGAGTTGTTCTCCCACAAGAACCACTCGGCTGATCCTTCTTCAATATGCCCTTCACCAACATGCAGTGTTTCCTTGATTGAATTAGGTCTCACACCAATATTTGCGTCTAGAGCCTTTGCATTGAGGGCTATCTGAAAACGGCTGTGGCGCTGAAGTTCCCTGTGAATGTGGAGTTGGTGGCATGTGAAACCCGCATGTGGAGCATTCGTTTGTGTGGGATGCTCACCAAGCTTCATTTCAGTCCTAGGCACTCAAAGGGCACTAAGCATAGAGTGTGAAAACTGAGTTTCCTAAGAGAGCTGCTTGGAAGCCTGATGGTGTGTGAAGTTAGTGAGCGAAATGGAGTTGTTCTCCCACAAGAACCACTCGGCTGATCCTTCTTCAATATGCCCTTCACCAACATGCAGTGTTTCCTTGATTGAATTAGCTCTCACACCAATATTTGCGTCTAGAGCCTTTGCATTGAGGGCTATGTGAAAACGGCTGTGGCGCTGAAGTTGCCTGTGAATGTGGAGTTGGTGGCATGTGAAACCCGCATGTGGAGCATTCGTTTGTGTGGGATGCTCACCAAGCTTTATTTCAGTCCTAGGCACTCAAAGGGCACTAAGCATAGAGTGTGAAAACTGAGTTTCCTTGAGAGCTGCTTGGAAGCCTGATGGTGTGTGAAGTTAGTGAGCGAAATGGAGTTGTTCTCCCACAAGAACCACTCGGCTGATCCTTCTTCAATATGCCCTTCACCAACATGCAGTGTTTCCTTGATTGAATTAGGTCTCACACCAATATTTGCGTGTAGAGCCTTTGCATTGAGGGCTATCTGAAAACGGCTGTGGCGCTGAAGTTGCCTGTGAATGTGGAGTTGGTGGCATGTGAAACCCGCATGTGGAGCATTCGTTTGTGTGGGATGCTCACCAAGCTTCATTTCAGTCCTAGGCACCTAAAGGGCACTAAGCATAGAGTGTGAAAATTGAGTTTCCTTGAGAGCTGCTTGGAAGCCTGATGGTGTGTGAAGTTAGTGAGCCAAATGGAGTTGTTCTCCCACAAGAACCACTCGGCTGATCCTTCTTCAATATGCCCTTCACCAACATGCAGTGTTTCCTTGATTGAATTAGCTCTCACACCAATATTTGCATCTAGAGCCTTTGCATTGAGGGCTATCTGAAAACGGCTGTGGCGCTGAAGTTGCCTGTGAATGTGGAGTTGGTGGCATGTGAAACCCGCATGTGGAGCATTCGTTTCTGTGGGATGCTCACCAAGCTTTATTTCAGTCCTAGGCACTCAAAGGGCACTAAGCATAGAGTGTGAAAACTGAGTTTCCTTGAGAGCTGCTTGGAAGCCTGATGGTTTGTGAAGTTAGTGAGCGAAATGGAGTTGTTCTCCCACAAGAACCACTCGGCTGATCCTTCTTCAATATGCCCTTCACCAACATGCAGTGTTTCCTTGATTGAATTAGCTCTCACACCAATATTTGCGTCTAGAGCCTTTGCATTGAGGGCTATCTGAAAACGGCTGTGGCGCTGAAGTTGCCTGTGAATGTGGAGTTGGTGGCATGTGAAACCCGCATGTGGAGCATTCGTTTGTGTGGGATGCTCACCAAGCTTCATTTCAGTCCTAGGCACCTAAAGGGCACTAAGCATAGAGTGTGAAAATTGAGTTTCCTTGAGAGCTGCTTGGAAGCCTGATGGTGTGTGAAGTTAGTGAGCCAAATGGAGTTGTTCTCCCACAAGAACCACTCGGCTGATCCTTCTTCAATATGCCCTTCACCAACATGCAGTGTTTCCTTGATTGAATTAGCTCTCACACCAATATTTGCATCTAGAGCCTTTGCATTGAGGGCTATCTGAAAACGGCTGTGGCGCTGAAGTTGCCTGTGAATGTGGAGTTGGTGGCATGTGAAACCCGCATGTGGAGCATTCGTTTCTGTGGGATGCTCACCAAGCTTTATTTCAGTCCTAGGCACTCAAAGGGCACTAAGCATAGAGTGTGAAAACTGAGTTTCCTTGAGAGCTGCTTGGAAGCCTGATGGTTTGTGAAGTTAGTGAGCGAAATGGAGTTGTTCTCCCACAAGAACCACTCGGCTGATCCTTCTTCAATATGCCCTACACCAACATGCAGTGTTTCCTTGATTGAATTAGCTCTCACACCAATATTTGCGTCTAGAGCCTTTGCATTGAGGGCTATCTGAAAACGGCTGTGGCGCTGAAGTTGCCTGTGAATGTGGAGTTGGTGGCATGTGAAACCCGCATGTGGAGCATTCGTTTCTGTGGGATGCTCTATCAGGTTCATTCCTAGATAATGCACTCAAAGGGCACTAAGCATAGAGTGTGAAAACTGAGTTTCCTTGAGAGCTGCTTGGAAGCCTGATGGTGTGTGAAGTTAGTGAGCCAAATGGAGTTGTTCTCCCACAAGAACCACTCGGCTGATCCTTCTTCAATATGCCCTTCACCAACATGCAGTGTTTCCTTGATTGAATTAGCTCTCACACCAATATTTGCGTCTAGAGCCTTTGCATTGAGGGCTATCTGAAAACGGCTGTGGCGCAGAAGTTGCCTGTGAATGTGGAGTTGGTGGCATGTGAAACCCGCATGTGGAGCATTCGTTTGTGTGGGATGCTCACCAAGCTTCATTTCAGTCCTAGGCACTCAAAGGGCACTAAGCATAGAGTGTGAAAACTGAGTTTCCTTGAGAGCTGCTTGGAAGCCTGATGGTGTGTGAAGTTAGTGAGCCAAATGGAGTTGTTCTCCCACAAGAACCACTCGGCTGATCCTTCTTCAATATGCCCTTCACCAACATGCAGTGTTTCCTTGATTGAATTAGGTCTCACACCAATATTTGCGTCTAGAGCCTTTGCATTGAGGGCTATCTGAAAACGGCTGTGGCGCTGAAGTTCCCTGTGAATGTGGAGTTGGTGGCGTGTGAAACCCGCATGTGGAGCATTCGTTTGTGTGGGACGCTCTACTAGATTCATTCCTAGATAATTCACTCAAAGGGCACTAAGCATAGAGTGTGAAAACTGAGTTTCCTTGAGAGCTGCTTGGAAGCCTGATGGTGTGTGAAGTTAGTGAGCCAAATGGAGTTGTTCTCCCACAAGAACCACTTGGCTGATCCTTCTTCAATATGCCCTTCACCAACATGCAGTGTTTCCTTGATTGAATTAGCTCTCACACCAATATTTGCGTCTAGAGCCTTTGCATTGAGGGCTATCTGAAAACGGCTGTGGCGCTGAAGTTGCCTGTGAATGTGGAGTTGGTGGCATGTGAAACCCGCATGTGGAGCATTCGTTTGTGTGGGATGCTCACCAAGCTTCATTTCAGTCCTAGGCACTCAAAGGGCACTAAGCATAGAGTGTGAAAACTGAGTTTCCTTGAGAGCTGCTTGGAAGCCTGATGGTGTGTGAAGTTAGTGAGCGAAATGGAGTTGTTCTCCCACAAGAACCACTCGGCTGATCTTTCTTCAATATGCCCTTCAGCAACATGCAGTGTTTCCTTGATTGAATTAGGTCTCACACCAATATTTGCGTCTAGACCCTTTGCATTGAGGGCTATCTGAAAACGGCTGTGGCGCTGAAGTTGCCTGTGAATGTGGAGTTGGTGGCATGTGAAACCCGCATGTGGAGCATTCGTTTATGTGGGATGCTCAGCAAGCTTCATTTCAGTCCTAGGCACTCAAAGGGCACTAAGCATAGAGTGTGAAAACTGAGTTTCCTAAGAGAGCTGCTTGGAAGCCTGATGGTGTGTGAAGTTAGTGAGCCAAATGGAGTTGTTCTCCCACAAGAACCACTCGGCTGATCCTTCTTCAATATGCCCTTCACCAACATGCAGTGTTTCCTTGATTGAATTAGGTCTCACACCAATATTTGCGTCTAGAGCCTTTGCATTGAGGGCTATCTGAAAACGGCTGTGGCGCTGAAGTTGCCTGTGAATGTGGAGTTGGTGGCGTGTGAAACCCGCATGTGGAGCATTCGTTTGTGTGGGACGCTCTACTAGATTCATTCCTAGATAATTCACTCAAAGGGCACTAAGCATAGAGTGTGAAAACTGAGTTTCCTTGAGAGCTGCTTGGAAGCCTGATGGTGTGTGAAGTTAGTGAGCCAAATGGAGTTGTTCTCCCACAAGAACCACTCGGCTGATCCTTCTTCAATATGCCCTTCACCAACATGCAGTGTTTCCTTGATTGAATTAGCTCTCACACCAATATTTGCGTCTAGATCCTTTGCATTGAGGGCTATCTGAAAACGGCTGTGGCGCTGAAGTTGCCTGTGAATGTGGAGTTGGTGGCATGTGAAACCCGCATGTGGAGCATTCGTTTGTGTGGGATGCTCACCAAGCTTCATTTCAGTCCTAGGCACTCAAAGGGCACTAAGCATAGAGTGTGAAAACTGAGTTTCCTAAGAGAGCTGCTTGGAAGCCTGATGGTGTGTGAAGTTAGTGAGCCAAATGGAGTTGTTCTCCCACAAGAACCACTCGGCTGATCCTTCTTCAATATGCCCTTCACCAACATGCAGTGTTTCCTTGATTGAATTAGCTCTCACACCAATATTTGCGTCTAGAGCCTTTGCATTGAGGGCTATCTGAAAACGGCTGTGGCGCTGAAGTTGCCTGTGAATGTGGAGTTGGTGGCATGTGAAACCCGCATGTGGAGCATTCGTTTGTGTGGGATGCCCTACCAGGTTCATTCCTAGATAATGCAGTGAAAGGGCACTAAGCATAGAGTGTGAAAACTGAGTTTCCTTGAGAGCTGCTTGGAAGCCTGATGGTGTGTGAAGTTAGTGAGCCAAATGGAGTTGTTCTCCCACAAGATCCACTTGGCTGATCCTTCTTCAATATGTCATTCACCAACATGCAGTGTTTCCTTGATTGAATTAGCTCTCACACCAATATTTGCGTCTAGAGCCTTTGCATTGAGGGCTATCTGAAAACGGCTGTGGCGCTGAAGTTGCCTGAGAATGTGGAGTTGGTGGCATGTGAAACCCGCATGTGGAGCATTCGTTTGTGTGGGATGCTCTACCACGTTCATTCCTAGATAATGCACTCAAAGGGCACTAAGCATAGAGTGTGAAAACTGAGTTTCCTTGAGAGCTGCTTGGAAGCCTGATGGTGTGTGAAGTTAGTGAGCCAAATGGAGTTGTTCTCCCACAAGAACCACTCGGCTGATCCTTCTTCAATATGCCCTTCACCAACATGCAGTGTTTCCTTGATTGAATTAGCTCTCACACCAATATTTGCGTCTAGAGCCTTTGCATTGAGGGCTATCTGAAAACGGCTGTGGCGCTGAAGTTGCCTGTGAATGTGGAGTTGGTGGCATGTGAAACCCGCATGTGGAGCATTCGTTTGTGTGGGATGCTCAGCAAGCTTCATTTCAGTCCTAGGCACTCAAAGGGCACTAAGCATAGAGTGTGAAAACTGAGTTTCCTAAGAGAGCTGCTTGGAAGCCTGATGGTGTGTGAAGTTAGTGAGCCAAATGGAGTTGTTCTCCCACAAGAACCACTCGGCTGATCCTTCTTCAATATGCCCTTCACCAACATGCAGTGTTTCCTTGATTGAATTAGGTCTCACACCAATATTTGCGTCTAGAGCCTTTGCATTGAGGGCTATGTGAAAACGGCTGTGGCGCTGAAGTTGCCTGTGAATGTGGAGTTGGTGGCATGTGAAACCCGCATGTGGAGCATTCGTTTGTGTGGGATGCCCTACCAGGTTCATTCCTAGATAATGCAGTGAAAGGGCACTAAGCATAGAGTGTGAAAACTGAGTTTCCTTGAGAGCTGCTTGGAAGCCTGATGGTGTGTGAAGTTAGTGAGCCAAATGGAGTTGTTCTCCCACAAGATCCACTTGGCTGATCCTTCTTCAATATGTCATTCACCAACATGCAGTGTTTCCTTGATTGAATTAGCTCTCACACCAATATTTGCGTCTAGAGCCTTTGCATTGAGGGCTATCTGAAAACGGCTGTGGCGCTGAAGTTGCCTGTGAATGTGGAGTTGGTGGCATGTGAAACCCGCATGTGGAGCATTCGTTTGTGTGGGATGCTCACCAAGCTTCATTTCAGTCCTAGGCACTCAAAGGGCACTAAGCCTAGAGTGTGAAAACTGAGTTTCCTTGAGAGCTGCTTGGAAGCCTGATGGTGTGTGAAGTTAGTGAGCCAAATGGAGTTGTTCTCCCACAAGAACCACTCGGCTGATCCTTCTTCAATATGCCCTTCACCAACATGCAGTGTTTCCTTGATTGAATTAGGTCTCACACCAATATTTGCGTCTAGAGCCTTTGCATTGAGGGCTATCTGAAAATGGCTGTGGCGCTGAAGTTGCCTGTGAATGTGGAGTTGGTGGCATGTGAAACCCGCATGTGGAGCATTCGTTTGTGTGGGACGCTCTACTAGATTCATTCCTAGATAATGCAGTGAAAGGGCACTAAGCATAGAGTGTGAAAACTGAGTTTCCTTGAGAGCAGCTTGGAAGCCTGATGGTTTGTGAAGTTAGTGAGCCAAATGGAGTTGTTCTCCCAAAAGAACCACTCGGCTGATCCTTCTTCAATATGCCCTTCAGCAACATGCAGTGTTTCCTTGAGTGAATTAGCTCTCACACTAATATTTGCGTCTAGAGTCTTTGCATTGAGGGCTATCTGAAAACGGCTGTGGCGCTGAAGTTGCCTGTGAATGTGGAGTTGGTGGCATGTGAAACCCGCATGTGGAGCATTCGTTTCTGTGGGATGCTCTACCAGGTTCATTCCTAGATAATGCAGTGAAAGGGCACTAAGCATAGAGTGTGAAAACTGAGTTTCCTTGAGAGCTGCTTGGAAGCCTGATGGTGTGTGAAGTTAGTGAGCCAAATGGAGTTGTTCTCCCACAAGAACCACTCGGCTGATCCTTCTTCAATATGCCCTTCACCAACATGCAGTGTTTCCTTGATTGAATTAGCTCTCACACCAATATTTGCGTCTAGAGCCTTTGCATTGAGGGCTATCTGAAAACACCTGTGGCGCTGAAGTTGCCTGTGAATGTGGAGTTGGTGGCATGTGAAACCCGCATGTGGAGCATTCGTTTGTGTGGGATGCTCACCAAGCTTCATTTCAGTCCTAGGCACTCAAAGGGCACTAAGCATAGAGTGTGAAAACTGAGTTTCCTTGAGAGCTGCTTGGAAGCCTGATGGTGTGTGAAGTTAGTGAGCCAAATGGAGTTGTTCTCCCACAAGAACCACTCGGCTGATCCTTCTTCAATATGCCCTTCACCAACATGCAGTGTTTCCTTGATTGAATTAGCTCTCACACCAATATTTGCGTCTAGAGCCTTTGCATTGAGGGCTATCTGAAAACGGCTGTGGCGCTGAAGTTCCCTGTGAATGTGGAGTTGGTGGCGTGTGAAACCCGCATGTGGAGCATTCGTTTGTGTGGGACGCTCTACTAGATTCATTCCTAGATAATGCAGTGAAAGGGCACTAAGCATAGAGTGTGAAAACTGAGTTTCCTTGAGAGCTGCTTGGAAGCCTGATGGTGTGTGAAGTTAGTGAGCCAAATGGAGTTGTTCTCCCACAAGAACCACTCGGCTGATCCTTCTTCAATATGCCCTTCAGCTACATGCAGTGTTTCCTTGATTGAATTAGCTCTCACACCAATATTTGCGTCTAGAGCCTTTGCATTGAGGGCTATCTGAAAAGGGCTGTGGCGCAGAAGTTGCCTGTGAATGTGGAGTTGGTGGCATGTGAAACCCGCATGTGGAGCATTCGTTTGTGTGGGATGCTCACCAAGCTTCATTTCAGTCCTAGGCACACAAAGGGCACTAAGCATAGAGTGTGAAAACTGAGTTTCCTTGAGAGCTGCTTGGAAGCCTGATGGTGTGTGAAGTTAGTGAGCCAAATGGAGTTGTTCTCCCACAAAAACCACTCGGCTGATCCTTCTTCAATATGCCCTTCAGCAACATGCAGTGTTTCCTTGATTGAATTAGGTCTCACACCAATATTTGCGTCTAGAGCCTTTGCATTGAGGGCTATCTGAAAACGGCTGTGGCGCTGAAGTTCCCTGTGAATGTGGAGTTGGTGGCGTGTGAAACCCGCATGTGGAGCATTCGTTTGTGTGGGACGCTCTACTAGATTCATTCCTAGATAATTCCCTCAAAGGGCACTAAGCATAGAGTGTGAAAACTGAGTTTCCTTGAGAGCTGCTTGGAAGCCTGATGGTGTGTGAAGTTAGTGAGCCAAATGGAGTTGTTCTCCCACAAGAACCACTTGGCTGATCCTTCTTCAATATGCCCTTCACCAACATGCAGTGTTTCCTTGATTGAATTAGCTCTCACACCAATATTTGTGTCTACAGCCTTTGCATTGAGGGCTATCTGAAAACGGCTGTGGCGCTGAAGTTGCCTGTGAATGTGGAGTTGGTGGCATGTGAAACCCGCATGTGGAGCATTCGTTTGTGTGGGATGCTCACCAAGCTTCATTTCAGTCCTAGGCACTCAAAGGGCACTAAGCATAGAGTGTGAAAACTGAGTTTCCTTGAGAGCTGCTTGGAAGCCTGATGGTGCGTGAAGTTAGTGAGCCAAATGGAGTTGTTCTCCCACAAGAACCACTCGGCTGATCCTTCTTCAATATGCCCTTCACCAACATGCAGTGTTTCCTTGATTGAATTAGCTCTCACACCAATATTTGCGTCTAGAGCCTTTGCATTGAGGGCTATCTGAAAACGGCTGTGGCGCTGAACTTGCCTGTGAATGTGGAGTTGGTGGCATGTGAAACCCGCATGTGGAGCATTCGTTTGTGTGGGATGCTCACCAAGCTTCATTTCAGTCCTAGGCACTCACAGGGCACTAAGCATAGAGTGTGAAAACTGAGTTTCCTTGAGAGCTGCTTGGAAGCCTGATGGTGTGTGAAGTTAGTGAGCCAAATGGAGTTGTTCTCCCACAAGAACCACTCGGCTGATCCTTCTTCAATATGCCCTTCACCAACATGCAGTGTTTCCTTGATTGAATTAGCTCTCACACCAATATTTGCGTCTAGAGGCTTTGCATTGAGGGCTATCTGAAAACGGCTGTGGCGCTGAAGTTGCCTGTGAATGTGGAGTTGGTGGCATGTGAAACCCGCATGTGGAGCATTCGTTTGTGTGGGATGCTCACCAAGCTTTATTTCAGTCCTAGGCACTCAAAGGGCACTAAGCATAGAGTGTGAAAACTGAGTTTCCTTGAGAGCTGCTTGGAAGCCTGATGGTGTGTGAAGTTAGTGAGCCAAATGGAGTTGTTCTCCCACAAGAACCACTCGGCTGATCCTTCTTCAATATGCCCTTCACCAACATGCAGTGTTTCCTTGAGTGAATTAGCTCTCACACCAATATTTGCGTCTAGAGCCTTTGCATTGAGGGCTATCTGAAAACGGCTGTGGCGCTGAAGTTGCCTGTGAATGTGGAGTTGGTGGCATGTGAAACCCGCATGTGGAGCATTCGTTTGTGTGGGATGCTCTACCAGGTTCATTCCTAGATAATGCAGTGAAAGGGCACTAAGCATAGAGTGTGAAAACTGAGTTTCCTTGAGAGCTGCTTGGAAGCCTGATGGTGTGTGAAGTTAGTGAGCCAAATGGAGTTGTTCTCCCACAAGAACCACTCGGCTGATCCTTCTTCAATATGCCCTTCACCAACATGCAGTGTTTCCTTGATTGAATTAGCTCTCACACCAATATTTGCGTCTAGAGCCTTTGCATTGAGGGCTATCTGAAAGTGGCTGTGGCGCTGAAGTTGCCTGTGAATGTGGAGTTGGTGGCATGTGAAACCCGCATGTGGAGCATTCGTTTGTGTGGGATGCTCACCAAGCTTCATTTCAGTCCTAGGCACTCAAAGGGCACTAAGCATAGAGTGTGAAAACTGAGTTTCCTTGAGAGCTGCTTGGAAGCCTGATGGTGTGTGAAGTTAGTGAGCCAAATGGAGTTGTTCTCCCACAAGAACCACTCGGCTGATCCTTCTTCAATATGCCCTTCACCAACATGCAGTGTTTCCTTGATTGAATTAGCTCTCACACCAATATTTGCGTCTAGAGCCTTTGCATTGAGGGCTATCTGAAAGTGGCTGTGGCGCTGAAGTTGCCTGTGAATGTGGAGTTGGTGGCATGTGAAACCCGCATGTGGAGCATTCGTTTGTGTGGGATGCTCACCAAGCTTCATTTCAGTCCTAGGCACTCAAAGGGCACTAAGCATAGACTGTGAAAACTGAGTTTCCTTGAGAGCTGCTTGGAAGCCTGATGGTGTGTGAAGTTAGTGAGCCAAATGGAGTTGTTCTCCCACAAGAACCACTCGGCTGATCCTTCTTCAATATGCCCTTCACCAACATGCAGTGTTTCCTTGATTGAATTAGCTCTCACACCAATATTTGCGTCTAGAGCCTTTGCATTGAGGGCTATCTGAAAACGGCTGTGGCGCTGAAGTTGCTTGTGAATGTGGAGTTGGTGGCATGTGAAACCCGCATGTGGAGCATTCGTTTGTGTGGGATGCCCTACCAGGTTCATTCCTAGAAAATGCAGTGAAAGGGCACTAAGCATAGAGTGTGAAAACTGAGTTTCCTTGAGAGCTGCTTGGAAGCCTGATGGTGTGAGAAGTTAGTGAGCCAAATGGAGTTGTTCTCCCACAAGATCCACTAGGCTGATCCTTCTTCAATATGTCATTCACCAACATGCAGTGTTTCCTTGATTGAATTAGCTCTCACACCAATATTTGCGTCTAGAGCCTTTGCATTGAGGGCTATCTGAAAACGGCTGTGGCGCTGAAGTTGCCTGAGAATGTGGAGTTGGTGGCATGTGAAACCCGCATGTGGAGCATTCGTTTGTGTGGGATGCTCTACCACGTTCATTCCTAGATAATGCACTCAAAGGGCACTAAGCATAGAGTGTGAAAACTGAGTTTCCTAAGAGAGCTGCTTGGAAGCCTGATGGTGTGTGAAGTTAGTGAGCCAAATGGAGTTGTTCTCCCCCAAGAACCACTCGGCTGATCCTTCTTCAATATGCCCTTCACCAACATGCAGTGTTTCCTTGATTGAATTAGCTCTCACACCAATATTTGCGTCTAGATCCTTTGCATTGAGGGCTATCTGAAAACGGCTGTGGCGCTGAAGTTGCCTGAGAATGTGGAGTTGGTGGCATGTGAAACCCGCATGTGGAGCATTCGTTTGTGTGGGATGCTCTACCACGTTCATTCCTAGATAATGCACTCAAAGGGCACTAAGCATAGAGTGTGAAAACTGAGTTTCCTTGAGAGCTGCTTGGAAGCCTGATGGTGTGTGAAGTTAGTGAGCCAAATGGAGTTGTTCTCCCACAAGAACCACTCGGCTGATCCTTCTTCAATATGCCCTTCAGCAACATGCAGTGTTTCCTTGATTGAATTAGCTCTCACACCAATATTTGCGTCTAGAGCCTTTGCATTGAGGGCTATCTGAAAACGGCTGTGGCGCTGAAGTTGCCTGTGAATGTGGAGTTGGTGGCATGTGAAACCCGCATGTGGAGCATTCGTTTGTCTGGGACGCTCTACTAGATTCATTCCTAGATAATGCACTCAAAGGGCACTAAGCATAGAGTGTGAAAACTGAGTTTCCTTGAGAGCTGCTTGGAAGCCTGATGGTGTGTGAAGTTAGTGAGCCAAATGGAGTTGTTCTCCCACAAGAACCACTCGGCTGATCCTTCTTCAATATGCCCTTCACCAACATGCAGTGTTTCCTTGATTGAATTAGCTCTCACACAAATATTTGCGTCTAGAGCCTTTGCATTGAGGGCTATCTGAAAACACCTGTGGGGCAGAAGTTGCCTGTGAATGTGGAGTTGGTGGCATGTGAAACCCGCATGTGGAGCATTCGTTTGTGTGGGATGCTCTCCAAGCTTCATTTCAGTCCTAGGCACTCAAAGGGCACTAAGCATAGAGTGTGAAAACTGAGTTTCCTAAGAGAGCTGCTTGGAAGCCTGATGGTGTGTGAAGTTAGTGAGCCAAATGGAGTTGTTCTCCCACAAGAACCACTCGGCTGATCCTTCTTCAATATGCCCTTCACCAACATGCAGTGTTTCCTTGATTGAATTAGGTCTCACACCAATATTTGCGTCTAGAGCCTTTGCATTGTGGGCTATCTGAAAACGGCTGTGGCGCTGAAGTTGCCTGAGAATGTGGAGTTGGTGGCATGTGAAACCCGCATGTGGAGCATTCGTTTGTGTGGGATGCTCTACCAGGTTCATTCCTAGATAATGCAGTGAAAGGGCACTAAGCATAGAGTGTGAAAACTGAGTTTCCTTGAGAGCTGCTTGGAAGCCTGATGGTGTGTGAAGTTAGTGAGCCAAATGGAGTTGTTCTCCCACAAGAACCACTCGGCTGATCCTTCTTCAATATGCCCTTCAGCAACATGCAGTGTTTCCTTGATTGAATTAGCTCTCACTCCAATATTTGCATCTAGAGCCTTTGCATTGAGGGCTATCTGAAAACGGCTGTGGCGCTGAAGTTGCCTGTGAATGTGGAGTTGCTGGCGTGTGAAACCCGCATGTGGAGCATTCGTTTGTGTGGGACGCTCTACTAGATTCTTTCCTAGATAATGCAGTGAAAGGGCACTAAGCATAGAGTGTGAAAACTGAGTTTCCTTGAGAGCTGCTTGGAAGCCTGATGGTGTGTGAAGTTAGTGAGCCAAATGGAGTTGTTCTCCCACAAGAACCACTCGGCTGATCCTTCTTCAATATGCCCTTCACCAACATGCAGTGTTTCCTTGATTGTATTAGCTCTCACACAAATATTTGCGTCTAGAGCCTTTGCATTGAGGGCTATCTGAAAACACCTGTGGGGCTGAAGTTGCCTGTGAATGTGGAGTTGGTGGCATGTGAAACCCGCATGTGGAGCATTCGTTTGTGTGGGATGCTCTCCAAGCTTCATTTCATTCCTAGGCACACAAAGGGCACTAAGCATAGAGTGTGAAAACTGAGTTTCCTTGAGAGCTGCTTGGAAGCCTGATTGCGTGTGAGGCTAGTGAGCCAAATGGAGTTGTTCTCCCACAAGAACCACTCGGCTGATCCTTCTTCAATATGCCCTTCACCAACATGCAGTGTTTCCTTGATTGAATTAGCTCTCACACCAATATTTGCGTCTAGAGCCTTTGCATTGAGGGCTATCTGAAAACGGCTGTGGCGCTGAAGTTGCCTGTGAATGTGGAGTTGGTGGCATGTGAAACCCGCATGTGGAGCATTCGTTTGTGTGGGATGCTCACCAAGCTTCATTTCAGTCCTAGGCACTCAAAGGGCACTAAGCATAGAGTGTGAAAACTGAGTTTCCTAAGAGAGCTGCTTGGAAGCCTGATGGTGTGTGAAGTTAGTGAGCCAAATGGAGTTGTTCTCCCACAAGAACCACTCGGCTGATCCTTCTTCAATATGCCCTTCACCAACATGCAGTGTTTCCTTGATTGAATTAGGTCTCACACCAATATTTGCGTCTAGAGCCTTTGCATTGAGGGCTATCTGAAAACGGCTGTGGCGCTGAAGTTGCCTGTGAATGTGGAGTTGCTGGCGTGTGAAACCCGCATGTGGAGCATTCGTTTGTGTGGGACGCTCTACTAGATTCTTTCCTAGATAATGCAGTGAAAGGGCACTAAGCATAGAGTGTGAAAACTGAGTTTCCTTGAGAGCTGCTTGGAAGCCTGATGGTGTGTGAAGTTAGTGAGCCAAATGGAGTTGTTCTCCCACAAGATCCACTAGGCTGATCCTTCTTCAATATGTCATTCACCAACATGCAGTGTTTCCTTGATTGAATTAGCTCTCACACCAATATTTGCGTCTAGAGCCTTTGCATTGAGGGCTATCTGAAAACGGCTGTGGCGCTGAAGTTGCCTGAGAATGTGGAGTTGGTGGCATGTGAAACCCGCATGTGGAGCATTCGTTTGTGTGGGATGCTCTACCACGTTCATTCCTAGATAATGCACTCAAAGGGCACTAAGCATAGAGTGTGAAAACTGAGTTTCCTAAGAGAGCTGCTTGGAAGCCTGATGGTGTGTGAAGTTAGTGAGCCAAATGGAGTTGTTCTCCCCCAAGAACCACTCGGCTGATCCTTCTTCAATATGCCCTTCACCAACATGCAGTGTTTCCTTGATTGAATTAGCTCTCACACCAATATTTGCGTCTAGATCCTTTGCATTGAGGGCTATCTGAAAACGGCTGTGGCGCTGAAGTTGCCTGAGAATGTGGAGTTGGTGGCATGTGAAACCCGCATGTGGAGCATTCGTTTGTGTGGGATGCTCTACCAGGTTCATTCCTAGATCATGCACTCAAAGGGCACTAAGCATAGAGTGTGAAAACTGAGTTTCCTTGAGAGCTGCTTGGAAGCCTGATGGTGTGTGAAGTTAGTGAGCCAAATGGAGTTGTTCTCCCACAAGAACCACTCGGCTGATCCTTCTTCAATATGCCCTTCAGCAACATGCAGTGTTTCCTTGATTGAATTAGCTCTCACACCAATATTTGCGTCTAGAGCCTTTGCATTGAGGGCTATCTGAAAACGGCTGTGGCGCTGAAGTTGCCTGTGAATGTGGAGTTGGTGGCATGTGAAACCCGCATGTGGAGCATTCGTTTGTCTGGGACGCTCTACTAGATTCATTCCTAGATAATGCAGTGAAAGGGCACTAAGCATAGAGTGTGAAAACTGAGTTTCCTTGAGAGCTGCTTGGAAGCCTGATGGTGTGTGAAGTTAGTGAGCCAAATGGAGTTGTTCTCCCACAAGAACCACTCGGCTGATCCTTCTTCAATATGCCCTTCACCAACATGCAGTGTTTCCTTGATTGAATTAGCTCTCACACAAATATTTGCGTCTAGAGCCTTTGCATTGAGGGCTATCTGAAAACACCTGTGGGGCAGAAGTTGCCTGTGAATGTGGAGTTGGTGGCATGTGAAACCCGCATGTGGAGCATTCGTTTGTGTGGGATGCTCTCCAAGCTTCATTTCAGTCCTAGGCACTCAAAGGGCACTAAGCATAGAGTGTGAAAACTGAGTTTCCTAAGAGAGCTGCTTGGAAGCCTGATGGTGTGTGAAGTTAGTGAGCCAAATGGAGTTGTTCTCCCACAAGAACCACTCGGCTGATCCTTCTTCAATATGCCCTTCACCAACATGCAGTGTTTCCTTGATTGAATTAGGTCTCACACCAATATTTGCGTCTAGAGCCTTTGCATTGTGGGCTATCTGAAAACGGCTGTGGCGCTGAAGTTGCCTGAGAATGTGGAGTTGGTGGCATGTGAAACCCGCATGTGGAGCATTCGTTTGTGTGGGATGCTCTACCAGGTTCATTCCTAGATAATGCAGTGAAAGGGCACTAAGCATAGAGTGTGAAAACTGAGTTTCCTTGAGAGCTGCTTGGAAGCCTGATGGTGTGTGAAGTTAGTGAGCCAAATGGAGTTGTTCTCCCACAAGAACCACTCGGCTGATCCTTCTTCAATATGCCCTTCAGCAACATGCAGTGTTTCCTTGATTGAATTAGCTCTCACACCAATATTTGCGTCTAGAGCCTTTGCATTGAGGGCTATCTGAAAACGGCTGTGGCGCTGAAGTTGCCTGTGAATGTGGAGTTGGTGGCATGTGAAACCCGCATGTGGAGCATTCGTTTGTCTGGGACGCTCTACTAGATTCATTCCTAGATAATGCACTCAAAGGGCACTAAGCATAGAGTGTGAAAACTGAGTTTCCTTGAGAGCTGCTTGGAAGCCTGATGGTGTGTGAAGTTAGTGAGCCAAATGGAGTTGTTCTCCCACAAGAACCACTCGGCTGATCCTTCTTCAATATGCCCTTCACCAACATGCAGTGTTTCCTTGATTGAATTAGCTCTCACACAAATATTTGCGTCTAGAGCCTTTGCATTGAGGGCTATCTGAAAACACCTGTGGGGCAGAAGTTGCCTGTGAATGTGGAGTTGGTGGCATGTGAAACCCGCATGTGGAGCATTCGTTTGTGTGGGATGCTCTCCAAGCTTCATTCAGTCCTAGGCACTCAAAGGGCACTAAGCATAGAGTGTGAAAACTGAGTTTCCTAAGAGAGCTGCTTGGAAGCCTGATGGTGTGTGAAGTTAGTGAGCCAAATGGAGTTGTTCTCCCACAAGAACCACTCGGCTGATCCTTCTTCAATATGCCCTTCACCAACATGCAGTGTTTCCTTGATTGAATTAGCTCTCACACCAATATTTGCGTCTAGAGCCTTTGCATTGAGGGCTATCTGAAAACGGCTGTGGCGCTGAAGTTGCCTGTGAATGTGGAGTTGGTGGCATGTGAAACCCGCATGTGGAGCATTCGTTTGTGTGGGATGCTCACCAAGCTTCATTTCAGTCCTAGGCACTCAAAGGGCACTAAGCATAGAGTGTGAAAACTGAGTTTCCTAAGAGAGCTGCTTGGAAGCCTGATGGTGTGTGAAGTTAGTGAGCCAAATGGAGTTGTTCTCCCACAAGAACCACTCGGCTGATCCTTCTTCAATATGCCCTTCACCAACATGCAGTGTTTCCTTGATTGAATTAGGTCTCACACCAATATTTGCGTCTAGAGCCTTTGCATTGAGGGCTATCTGAAAACGGCTGTGGCGCTGAAGTTGCCTGTGAATGTGGAGTTGCTGGCGTGTGAAACCCGCATGTGGAGCATTCGTTTGTGTGGGACGCTCTACTAGATTCTTTCCTAGATAATGCAGTGAAAGGGCACTAAGCATAGAGTGTGAAAACTGAGTTTCCTTGAGAGCTGCTTGGAAGCCTGATGGTGTGTGAAGTTAGTGAGCCAAATGGAGTTGTTCTCCCACAAGATCCACTAGGCTGATCCTTCTTCAATATGTCATTCACCAACATGCAGTGTTTCCTTGATTGAATTAGCTCTCACACCAATATTTGCGTCTAGAGCCTTTGCATTGAGGGCTATCTGAAAACGGCTGTGGCGCTGAAGTTGCCTGAGAATGTGGAGTTGGTGGCATGTGAAACCCGCATGTGGAGCATTCGTTTGTGTGGGATGCTCTACCACGTTCATTCCTAGATAATGCACTCAAAGGGCACTAAGCATAGAGTGTGAAAACTGAGTTTCCTAAGAGAGCTGCTTGGAAGCCTGATGGTGTGTGAAGTTAGTGAGCCAAATGGAGTTGTTCTCCCACAAGAACCACTCGGCTGATCCTTCTTCAATATGCCCTTCACCAACATGCAGTGTTTCCTTGATTGAATTAGCTCTCACACCAATATTTGCGTCTAGATCCTTTGCATTGAGGGCTATCTGAAAACGGCTGTGGCGCTGAAGTTGCCTGAGAATGTGGAGTTGGTGGCATGTGAAACCCGCATGTGGAGCATTCGTTTGTGTGGGATGCTCTACCACGTTCATTCCTAGATAATGCACTCAAAGGGCACTAAGCATAGAGTGTGAAAACTGAGTTTCCTTGAGAGCTGCTTGGAAGCCTGATGGTGTGTGAAGTTAGTGAGCCAAATGGAGTTGTTCTCCCACAAGAACCACTCGGCTGATCCTTCTTCAATATGCCCTTCACCAACATGCAGTGTTTCCTTGATTGAATTAGCTCTCACACCAATATTTGCGTCTAGAGCCTTTGCATTGAGGGCTATCTGAAAACGGCTGTGGCGCTGAAGTTCCCTGTGAATGTGGAGTTGGTGGCATGTGAAACCCGCATGTGGAGCATTCGTTTGTCTGGGACGCTCTACTAGATTCATTCCTAGATAATGCACTCAAAGGGCACTAAGCATAGAGTGTGAAAACTGAGTTTCCTTGAGAGCTGCTTGGAAGCCTGATGGTGTGTGAAGTTAGTGAGCCAAATGGAGTTGTTCTCCCACAAGAACCACTCGGCTGATCCTTCTTCAATATGCCCTTCACCAACATGCAGTGTTTCCTTGATTGAATTAGCTCTCACACAAATATTTGCGTCTAGAGCCTTTGCATTGAGGGCTATCTGAAAACACCTGTGGGGCAGAAGTTGCCTGTGAATGTGGAGTTGGTGGCATGTGAAACCCGCATGTGGAGCATTCGTTTGTGTGGGATGCTCTCCAAGCTTCATTTCAGTCCTAGGCACTCAAAGGGCACTAAGCATAGAGTGTGAAAACTGAGTTTCCTAAGAGAGCTGCTTGGAAGCCTGATGGTGTGTGAAGTTAGTGAGCCAAATGGAGTTGTTCTCCCACAAGAACCACTCGGCTGATCCTTCTTCAATATGCCCTTCACCAACATGCAGTGTTTCCTTGATTGAATTAGGTCTCACACCAATATTTGCGTCTAGAGCCTTTGCATTGTGGGCTATCTGAAAACGGCTGTGGCGCTGAAGTTGCCTGAGAATGTGGAGTTGGTGGCATGTGAAACCCGCATGTGGAGCATTCGTTTGTGTGGGATGCTCTACCAGGTTCATTCCTAGATAATGCAGTGAAAGGGCACTAAGCATAGAGTGTGAAAACTGAGTTTCCTTGAGAGCTGCTTGGAAGCCTGATGGTGTGTGAAGTTAGTGAGCCAAATGGAGTTGTTCTCCCACAAGAACCACTCGGCTGATCCTTCTTCAATATGCCCTTCAGCAACATGCAGTGTTTCCTTGATTGAATTAGCTCTCACACCAATATTTGCGTCTAGAGCCTTTGCATTGAGGGCTATCTGAAAACGGCTGTGGCGCTGAAGTTGCCTGTGAATGTGGAGTTGGTGGCATGTGAAACCCGCATGTGGAGCATTCGTTTGTCTGGGACGCTCTACTAGATTCATTCCTAGATAATGCACTCAAAGGGCACTAAGCATAGAGTGTGAAAACTGAGTTTCCTTGAGAGCTGCTTGGAAGCCTGATGGTGTGTGAAGTTAGTGAGCCAAATGGAGTTGTTCTCCCACAAGAACCACTCGGCTGATCCTTCTTCAATATGCCCTTCACCAACATGCAGTGTTTCCTTGATTGAATTAGCTCTCACACAAATATTTGCGTCTAGAGCCTTTGCATTGAGGGCTATCTGAAAACACCTGTGGGGCAGAAGTTGCCTGTGAATGTGGAGTTGGTGGCATGTGAAACCCGCATGTGGAGCATTCGTTTGTGTGGGATGCTCTCCAAGCTTCATTTCAGTCCTAGGCACTCAAAGGGCACTAAGCATAGAGTGTGAAAACTGAGTTTCCTAAGAGAGCTGCTTGGAAGCCTGATGGTGTGTGAAGTTAGTGAGCCAAATGGAGTTGTTCTCCCACAAGAACCACTCGGCTGATCCTTCTTCAATATGCCCTTCACCAACATGCAGTGTTTCCTTGATTGAATTAGGTCTCACACCAATATTTGCGTCTAGAGCCTTTGCATTGTGGGCTATCTGAAAACGGCTGTGGCGCTGAAGTTGCCTGAGAATGTGGAGTTGGTGGCATGTGAAACCCGCATGTGGAGCATTCGTTTGTGTGGGATGCTCTACCAGGTTCATTCCTAGATAATGCAGTGAAAGGGCACTAAGCATAGAGTGTGAAAACTGAGTTTCCTTGAGAGCTGCTTGGAAGCCTGATGGTGTGTGAAGTTAGTGAGCCAAATGGAGTTGTTCTCCCACAAGAACCACTCGGCTGATCCTTCTTCAATATGCCCTTCAGCAACATGCAGTGTTTCCTTGATTGAATTAGCTCTCACTCCAATATTTGCATCTAGAGCCTTTGCATTGAGGGCTATCTGAAAACGGCTGTGGCGCTGAAGTTGCCTGTGAATGTGGAGTTGCTGGCGTGTGAAACCCGCATGTGGAGCATTCGTTTGTGTGGGACGCTCTACTAGATTCTTTCCTAGATAATGCAGTGAAAGGGCACTAAGCATAGAGTGTGAAAACTGAGTTTCCTTGAGAGCTGCTTGGAAGCCTGATGGTGTGTGAAGTTAGTGAGCCAAATGGAGTTGTTCTCCCACAAGAACCACTCGGCTGATCCTTCTTCAATATGCCCTTCACCAACATGCAGTGTTTCCTTGATTGTATTAGCTCTCACACAAATATTTGCGTCTAGAGCCTTTGCATTGAGGGCTATCTGAAAACACCTGTGGGGCTGAAGTTGCCTGTGAATGTGGAGTTGGTGGCATGTGAAACCCGCATGTGGAGCATTCGTTTGTGTGGGATGCTCTCCAAGCTTCATTTCATTCCTAGGCACACAAAGGGCACTAAGCATAGAGTGTGAAAACTGAGTTTCCTTGAGAGCTGCTTGGAAGCCTGATTGCGTGTGAGGCTAGTGAGCCAAATGGAGTTGTTCTCCCACAAGAACCACTCGGCTGATCCTTCTTCAATATGCCCTTCACCAACATGCAGTGTTTCCTTGATTGAATTAGCTCTCACACCAATATTTGCGTCTAGAGCCTTTGCATTGAGGGCTATCTGAAAACGGCTGTGGCGCTGAAGTTGCCTGTGAATGTGGAGTTGGTGGCATGTGAAACCCGCATGTGGAGCATTCGTTTGTGTGGGATGCTCACCAAGCTTCATTTCAGTCCTAGGCACTCAAAGGGCACTAAGCATAGAGTGTGAAAACTGAGTTTCCTAAGAGAGCTGCTTGGAAGCCTGATGGTGTGTGAAGTTAGTGAGCCAAATGGAGTTGTTCTCCCACAAGAACCACTCGGCTGATCCTTCTTCAATATGCCCTTCACCAACATGCAGTGTTTCCTTGATTGAATTAGGTCTCACACCAATATTTGCGTCTAGAGCCTTTGCATTGAGGGCTATCTGAAAACGGCTGTGGCGCTGAAGTTGCCTGTGAATGTGGAGTTGCTGGCGTGTGAAACCCGCATGTGGAGCATTCGTTTGTGTGGGACGCTCTACTAGATTCTTTCCTAGATAATGCAGTGAAAGGGCACTAAGCATAGAGTGTGAAAACTGAGTTTCCTTGAGAGCTGCTTGGAAGCCTGATGGTGTGTGAAGTTAGTGAGCCAAATGGAGTTGTTCTCCCACAAGAACCACTCGGCTGATCCTTCTTCAATATGCCCTTCACCAACATGCAGTGTTTCCTTGATTGTATTAGCTCTCACACAAATATTTGCGTCTAGAGCCTTTGCATTGAGGGCTATCTGAAAACACCTGTGGGGCTGAAGTTGCCTGTGAATGTGGAGTTGGTGGCATGTGAAACCCGCATGTGGAGCATTCGTTTGTGTGGGATGCTCTCCAAGCTTCATTTCATTCCTAGGCACACAAAGGGCACTAAGCATAGAGTGTGAAAACTGAGTTTCCTTGAGAGCTGCTTGGAAGCCTGATTGCGTGTGAGGCTAGTGAGCCAAATGGAGTTGTTCTCCCACAAGAACCACTCGGCTGATCCTTCTTCAATATGCCCTTCACCAACATGCAGTGTTTCCTTGATTGAATTAGCTCTCACACCAATATTTGCGTCTAGAGCCTTTGCATTGAGGGCTATCTGAAAACGGCTGTGGCGCTGAAGTTGCCTGTGAATGTGGAGTTGGTGGCATGTGAAACCCGCATGTGGAGCATTCGTTTGTGTGGGATGCTCACCAAGCTTCATTTCAGTCCTAGGCACTCAAAGGGCACTAAGCATAGAGTGTGAAAACTGAGTTTCGTAAGAGAGCTGCTTGGAAGCCTGATGGTGTGTGAAGTTAGTGAGCCAAATGGAGTTGTTCTCCCACAAGAACCACTCGGCTGATCCTTCTTCAATATGCCCTTCACCAACATGCAGTGTTTCCTTGATTGAATTAGCTCTCACACCAATATTTGCGTCTAGAGCCTTTGCATTGAGGGCTATCTGAAAACGGCTGTGGCGCTGAAGTTCCCTGTGAATGTGGAGTTGGTGGCGTGTGAAACCCGCATGTGGAGCATTCGTTTGTGTGGGACGCTCTACTAGATTCATTCCTAGATAATTCACTCAAAGGGCACTAAGCATAGAGTGTGAAAACTGAGTTTCCTTGAGAGCTGCTTGGAAGCCTGATGGTGTGTGAAGTTAGTGAGCCAAATGGAGTTGTTCTCCCACAAGAACCACTCGGCTGATCCTTCTTCAATATGCCCTTCACCAACATGCAGTGTTTCCTTGATTGTATTAGCTCTCACACCAATATTTGCGTGTAGAGCCTTTGCATTGAGGGCTATCTGAAAACGGCTGTGGCGCTGAAGTTGCCTGTGAATGTGGAGTTGGTGGCGTGTGAAACCCGCATGTGGAGCATTCGTTTGTGTGGGACGCTCTACTAGATTCTTTCCTAGATAATGCAGTGAAAGGGCACTAAGCATAGAGTGTGAAAACTGAGTTTCCTTGAGAGCTGCTTGGAAGCCTGATGGTGTGTGAAGTTAGTGAGCCAAATGGAGTTGTTCTCCCACAAGAACCACTCGGCTGATCCTTCTTCAATATGCCCTTCACCAACATGCAGTGTTTCCTTGATTGTATTAGCTCTCACACAAATATTTGCGTCTAGAGCCTTTGCATTGAGGGCTATCTGAAAACACCTGTGGGGCAGAAGTTGCCTGTGAATGTGGAGTTGGTGGCGTGTGAAACCCGCATGTGGAGCATTCGTTTGTGTGGGATGCTCACCAAGCTTCATTTCAGTCCTAGGCACACAAAGGGCACTAAGCATAGAGTGTGAAAACTGAGTTTCCTTGAGAGCTGCTTGGAAGCCTGATGGTGTGTGAAGTTAGTGAGCCAAATGGAGTTGTTCTCCCACAAGAACCACTCGGCTGATCCTTCTTCAATATGCCCTTCACCAACATGCAGTGTTTCCTTGATTGAATTAGCTCTCACACCAATATTTGCGTCTAGAGCCTTTGCATTGAGGGCTATCTGAAAACGGCTGTGGCGCTGAAGTTCCCTGTGAATGTGGAGTTGGTGGCGTGTGAAACCCGCATGTGGAGCATTCGTTTGTGTGGGACGCTCTACTAGATTCATTCCTAGATAATTCACTCAAAGGGCACTAAGCATAGAGTGTGAAAACTGAGTTTCCTTGAGAGCTGCTTGGAAGCCTGATGGTGTGTGAAGTTAGTGAGCCAAATGGAGTTGTTCTCCCACAAGAACCACTCGGCTGATCCTTCTTCAATATGCCCTTCACCAACATGCAGTGTTTCCTTGATTGAATTAGCTCTCACACCAATATTTGCGTCTAGAGCCTTTGCATTGAGGGCTATCTGAAAACGGCTGTGGCGCTGAAGTTGCCTGTGAATGTGGAGTTGGTGGCATGTGAAACCCGCATGTGGAGCATTCGTTTGTGTGGGATGCTCACCAAGCTTCATTTCAGTCCTAGGCACTCAAAGGGCACTAAGCATAGAGTGTGAAAACTGAGTTTCCTTGAGAGCTGCTTGGAAGCCTGATGGTGTGTGAAGTTAGTGAGCCAAATGGAGTTGTTCTCCCACAAGAACCACTCGGCTGATCCTTCTTCAATATGCCCTTCACCAACATGCAGTGTTTCCTTGATTGAATTAGCTCTCACACCAATATTTGCGTCTAGAGCCTTTGCATTGAGGGCTATCTGAAAACGGCTGTGGCGCTGAAGTTGCCTGTGAATGTGGAGTTGGTGGCATGTGAAACCCGCATGTGGAGCATTCGTTTGTGTGGGATGCTCACCAAGCTTCATTTCAGTCCTAGGCACTCAAAGGGCACTAAGCATAGAGTGTGAAAACTGAGTTTCCTTGAGAGCTGGTTGGAAGCCTGATGGTGTGTGAAGTTAGTGAGCCAAATGGAGTTGTTCTCCCACAAGAACCACTCGGCTGATCCTTCTTCAATATGCCCTTCACCAACATGCAGTGTTTCCTTGATTGAATTAGCTCTCACACCAATATTTGCGTCTAGAGCCTTTGCATTGAGGGCTATCTGAAAACGGCTGTGGCGCTGAAGTTGCCTGAGAATGTGGAGTTGGTGGCATGTGAAACCCGCATGTGGAGCATTCGTTTCTGTGGGATGCTCTACCACGTTCATTCCTAGATAATGCAGTGAAAGGGCACTAAGCATAGAGTGTGAAAACTGAGTTTCCTTGAGAGCTGCTTGGAAGCCTGATGGTGTGTGAAGTTAGTGAGCCAAATGGAGTTGTTCTCCCACAAGAACCACTCGGCTGATCCTTCTTCAATATGCCCTTCACCAACATGCAGTGTTTCCTTGATTGAATTAGCTCTCACACCAATATTTGCGTCTAGAGCCTTTGCATTGAGGGCTATCTGAAAACGGCTGTGGCGCTGAAGTTGCCTGTGAATGTGGAGTTGGTGGCGTGTGAAACCCGTATGTGGAGCATTCGTTTGTGTGGGACGCTCTACTAGATTCTTTCCTAGATAATGCAGTGAAAGGGCACTAAGCATAGAGTGTGAAAACTGAGTTTCCTTGAGAGCTGCTTGGAAGCCTGATGGTGTGTGAAGTTAGTGAGCCAAATGGAGTTGTTCTCCCACAAGAACCACTTGGCTGATCCTTCTTCAATATGCCCTTCACCAACATGCAGTGTTTCCTTGATTGTATTAGCTCTCACACAAATATTTGCGTCTAGAGCCTTTGCATTGAGGGCTATCTGAAAACACCTGTGGGGCAGAAGTTGCCTGTGAATGTGGAGTTGGTGGCATGTGAAACCCGCATGTGGAGCATTCGTTTGTGTGGGATGCTCACCAAGCTTCATTTCAGTCCTAGGCACTCAAAGGGCACTAAGCATAGAGTGTGAAAACTGAGTTTCCTTGAGAGCTGCTTGGAAGCCTGATGGTGTGTGAAGTTAGTGAGCCAAATGGAGTTGTTCTCCCACAAGAACCACTCGGCTGATCCTTCTTCAATATGCCCTTCACCAACATGCAGTGTTTCCTTGATTGAATTAGCTCTCACACCAATATTTGCGTCTAGAGCCTTTGCATTGAGGGCTATCTGAAAACGGCTGTGGCGCTGAAGTTGCCTGAGAATGTGGAGTTGGTGGCATGTGAAACCCGAATGTGGAGCATTCGTTTCTGTGGGATGCTCTACCAGGTTCATTCCTAGATAATGCAGTGAAAGGGCACTAAGCATAGAGTGTGAAAACTGAGTTTCCTTGAGAGCTGCTTGGAAGCCTGATGGTGTGTGAAGTTAGTGAGCCAAATGGAGTTGTTCTCCCACAAGAACCACTCGGCTGATCCTTCTTCAATATGCCCTTCACCAACATGCAGTGTTTCCTTGATTGAATTAGCTCTCACACCAATATTTGCGTCTAGAGCCTTTGCATTGAGGGCTATCTGAAAACGGCTGTGGCGCTGAAGTTGCCTGTGAATGTGGAGTTGGTGGCGTGTGAAACCCGCATGTGGAGCATTCGTTTGTGTGGGACGCTCTACTAGATTCTTTCCTAGATAATGCAGTGAAAGGGCACTAAGCATAGAGTGTGAAAACTGAGTTTCCTTGAGAGCTGCTTGGAAGCCTGATGGTGTGTGAAGTTAGTGAGCCAAATGGAGTTGTTCTCCCACAAGAACCACTCGGCTGATCCTTCTTCAATATGCCCTTCACCAACATGCAGTGTTTCCTTGATTGTATTAGCTCTCACACAAATATTTGCGTCTAGAGCCTTTGCATTGAGGGCTATCTGAAAACACCTGTGGGGCAGAAGTTGCCTGTGAATGTGGAGTTGGTGGCATGTGAAACCCGCATGTGGAGCATTCGTTTGTGTGGGATGCTCACCAAGCTTCATTTCAGTCCTAGGCACACAAAGGGCACTAAGCATAGAGTGTGAAAACTGAGTTTCCTTGAGAGCTGCTTGGAAGCCTGATGGTGTGTGAAGTTAGTGAGCCAAATGGAGTTGTTCTCCCACAAGAACCACTCGGCTGATCCTTCTTCAATATGCCCTTCACCAACATGCAGTGTTTCCTTGATTGAATTAGGTCTCACACCAATATTTGCGACTAGAGCCTTTGCATTGAGGGCTATCTGAAAACGGCTGTGGCGCTGAAGTTGCCTGAGAATGTGGAGTTGGTGGCGTGTGAAACCCGCATGTGGAGCATTCGTTTGTGTGGGACGCTCTACTAGATTCATTCCTAGATAATGCAGTGAAAGGGCACTAAGCATAGAGTGTGAAAACTGAGTTTCCTTGAGAGCTGCTTGGAAGCCTGATGGTGTGTGAAGTTAGTGAGCCAAATGGAGTTGTTCTCCCACAAGAACCACTCGGCTGATCCTTCTTCAATATGCCCTTCACCAACATGCAGTGTTTCCTTGATTGAATTAGCTCTCACACCAATATTTGCGTCTAGAGCCTTTGCATTGAGGGCTATCTGAAAACGGCTGTGGCGCTGAAGTTGCCTGTGAATGTGGAGCTGGTGGCATGTGAAACCCGCATGTGGAGCATTCGTTTGTGTGGGATGCTCACCAAGCTTCATTTCAGTCCTAGGCACTCAAAGGGCACTAAGCATAGAGTGTGAAAACTGAGTTTCCTTGAGAGCTGCTTGGAAGCCTGATGGTGTGTGAAGTTAGTGAGCCAAATGGAGTTGTTCTCCCACAAGAACCACTCGGCTGATCCTTCTTCAATATGCCCTTCACCAACATGCAGTGTTTCCTTGATTGAATTAGCTCTCACACCAATATTTGCGTCTAGAGCCTTTGCATTGAGGGCTATCTGAAAACGGCTGTGGCGCTGAAGTTGCTTGTGAATGTGGAGTTGGTGGCATGTGAAACCCGCATGTGGAGCATTCGTTTGTGTGGGATGCCCTACCAGGTTCATTCCTAGAAAATGCAGTGAAAGGGCACTAAGCATAGAGTGTGAAAACTGAGTTTCCTTGAGAGCTGCTTGGAAGCCTGATGGTGTGTGAAGTTAGTGAGCCAAATGGAGTTGTTCTCCCACAAGATCCACTTGGCTGATCCTTCTTCAATATGTCATTCACCAACATGCAGTGTTTCCTTGATTGAATTAGCTCTCACACCAATATTTGCGTCTAGAGCCTTTGCAATGAGGGCTATCTGAAAACGGCTGTGGCGCTGAAGTTGCCTGTGAATGTGGAGCTGGTGGCATGTGAAACCCGCATGTGGAGCAATCGTTTGTGTGGGATGCTCTACTAGATTCATTCCTAGATAATGCACTCAAAGGGCACTAAGCATAGAGTGTGAAAACTGAGTTTCCTTGAGAGCTGCTTGGAAGCCTGATGGTGTGTGAAGTTAGTGAGCCAAATGGAGTTGTTCTCCCACAAGAACCACTCGGCTGATCCTTCTTCGATATGCCCTTCACCAACATGCAGTGTTTCCTTGATTGAATTAGCTCTCACACCAATATTTGCGTCTAGAGCCTTTGCATTGAGGGCTATCTGAAAACGGCTGTGGCGCTGAAGTTGCCTGTGAATGTGGAGTTGGTGGCATGTGAAACCCGCATGTGGAGCATTCGTTTGTGTGGGATGCTCACCAAGCTTCATTTCAGTCCTAGGCACTCAAAGGGCACTAAGCATAGAGTGTGAAAACTGAGTTTCCTAAGAGAGCTGCTTGGAAGCCTGATGGTGTGTGAAGTTAGTGACCAAATGGAGTTGTTCTCGCACAAGAACCACTCGGCTGATCCTTCTTCAATATGCCCTTCAGCAACATGCAGTGTTTCCTTGATTGAATTAGCTCTCACACCAATATTTGCGTCTAGAGCCTTTGCATTGAGGGCTATCTGAAAATGGCTGTGGGGCAGAAGTTGCCTGAGAATGTGGAGTTGGTGGCATGTGAAACCCGCATGTGGAGCATTCGTTTGTGTGGGATGCTCTACCACGTTCATTCCTAGATAATGCACTCAAAGGGCACTAAGCATAGAGTGTGAAAACTGAGTTTCCTTGAGAGCTGCTTGGAAGCCAGATGGTGTGTGAAGTTAGTGAGCCAAATGGAGTTGTTCTCCCACAAGAACCACTCGGCTGATCCTTCTTCAATATGCCCTTCACCAACATGCAGTGTTTCCTTGATTGAATTAGCTCTCACACCAATATTTGCGTCTAGAGCCTTTGCATTGAGGGCTATCTGAAAACGGCTGTGGCGCTGAGTTGCCTGTGAATGTGGAGTTGGTGGCATGTGAAACCCGCATGTGGAGCATTCGTTTGTGTGGGATGCTCACCAAGCTTCATTTCAGTCCTAGGCACTCAAAGGGCACTAAGCATAGAGTGTGGAAAACTGAGTTTCCTTGAGAGCTGCTTGGAAGCCTGATGGTGTGTGAAGTTAGTGAGCCAAATGGAGTTGTTCTCCCACAAGAACCACTCGGCTGATCCTTCTTCAATATGCCCCTTCACCAACATGCAGTGTTTCCTTGATTGAATTAGGTCTCACACCAATATTTGCGTCTAGAGCCTTTGCATTGAGGGCTATCTGAAAACGGCTGTGGCGCTGAAGTTGCCTGTGAATGTGGAGTTGGTGGCATGTGAAACCCGCATGTGGAGCATTCGTTTGTGTGGGATGCTCACCAAGCTTCATTTCAGTCCTAGGCACTCAAAGGGCACTAAGCATAGAGTGTGAAAACTGAGTTTCCTAAGAGAGCTGCTTGGAAGCCTGATGGTGTGTGAAGTTAGTGAGCCAAATGGAGTTGTTCTCCCACAAGAACCACTCGGCTGATCCTTCTTCAATATGCCGTTCACCAACATGCAGTGTTTCCTTGATTGAATTAGCTCTCACACCAATATTTGCGTCTAGAGCCTTTGCATTGTGGGCTATCTGAAAACGGCTGTGGCGCTGAAGTTGCCTGAGAATGTGGAGTTGGGTGGCATGTGAAACCCGCATGTGGAGCATTCGTTTGTGTGGGATGCTCTACCCCGTTCCTTCCTAGATAATGCACTCAAAGGACACTAAGCATAGAGTGTGAAAACTGAGTTTCCTTGAGAGCTGCTTGGAAGCCTGATGGTGTGTGAAGTTAGTGAGCCAAATGGAGTTTGTTCTCCCACAAGAACCACTCGGCTGATCCTTCTTCAATATGCCCTTCACCAACATGCAGTGTTTCCTTGATTGAATTAGCTCTCACACCAATATTTGCGTCTAGAGCCTTTGCATTGTGGGCTATCTGAAAACGGCTGTGGCGCTGAAGTTGCCTGAGAATGTGGAGTTGGTGGCATGTGAAACCCGCATGTGGAGCATTCGTTTCTGTGGGATGCTCTACCACGTTCATTCCTAGATAATGCAGTGAAAGGGCACTAAGCATAGAGTGTGAAAACTGAGTTTCCTTGAGAGCTGCTTGGAAGCCTGATGGTGTGTGAAGTTAGTGAGCCAAATGGAGTTGTTCTCCACAAGAACCACTCGGCTGATCCTTCTTCAATATGCCCTTCACCAACATGCAGTGTTTCCTTGATTGAATTAGCTCTCACACCAATATTTGCGTCTAGAGCCTTTGCATTGAGGGCTATCTGAAAACGGCTGTGGCGCTGAAGTTTGCCTGTGAATGTGGAGTTTGTGGCATGTGAAACCCGCATGTGGAGCATTCGTTTGTGTGGGACGCTCTACTAGATTCATTCCTAGATAATGCACTCAAAGGGCACTAAGCATAGAGTGTGAAAACTGAGTTTCCTTGAGAGCTGCTTGGAAGCCTGATGGTGTGTGAAGTTAGTGAGCCAAATGGAGTTGTTCTCCCACAAGAACCACTCGGCTGATCCTTCTTCAATATGCCCTTCACCAACATGCAGTGTTTCCTTGATTGTATTAGCTCTCACACAAATATTTGCGTCTAGAGCCTTTGCATTGAGGGCTATCTGAAAACACCTGTGGGCAGAAGTTGCCTGTGAATGTGGAGTTGGTGGCATGTGAAACCCGCATGTGGAGCATTCGTTTGTGTGGGATGCTCTCCAAGCTTCATTTCATTCCTAGGCACACAAAGGGCACTAAGCATAGAGTGTGAAAACTGAGTTTCCTTGAGAGCTGCTTGGAAGCCTGATGGTGTGTGAGGCTAGTGAGCCAAATGGAGTTGTTCTCCCACAAGAACCACTCGGCTGATCCTTCTTCAATATGCCCTTCACCAACATGCAGTGTTTCCTTGATTGAATTAGCTCTCACACCAATATTTGCGTCTAGAGCCTTTGCATTGAGGGCTATCTGAAAACGGCTGTGGCGCTGAAGTTGCCTGTGAATGTGGAGTTGGTGGCATGTGAAACCCGCATGTGGAGCATTCGTTTGTGTGGGATGCTCAGCAAGCTTCATTTCAGTCCTAGGCACTCAAAGGGCACTAAGCATAGAGTGTGAAAACTGAGTTTCCTTGAGAGCTGCTTGGAAGCCTAATGGTGTGTGAAGTTAGTGAGCCAAATGGAGTTGTTCTCCCACAAGAACCACTCGGCTGATCCTTCTTCAATATGCCCTTCACCAACATGCAGTGTTTCCTTGATTGAATTAGCTCTCACACCAATATTTGCGTCTAGAGCCTTTGCATTGAGGGCTATCTGAAAACGGCTGTGGCGCTGAAGTTGCCTGTGAATGTGGAGTTGGTGGCATGTGAAACCCGCATGTGGAGCATTCGTTTGTGTGGGATGCTCACCAAGCTTCATTTCAGTCCTAGGCACAAAAAGGGCACTAAGCATAGAGTGTGAAAACTGAGTTTCCTAAGAGAGCTGCTTGGAAGCCTGATGGTGTGTGAAGTTATTGAGCCAAATGGAGTTGTTCTCCCACAAGAACCACTCGGCTGATCCTTCTTCAATATGCCGTTCACCAACATGCAGTGTTTCCTTGATTGAATTAGGTCTCACACCAATATTTGCGTCTAGAGCCTTTGCATTGTGGGCTATCTGAAAACGGCTGTGGCGCTGAAGTTGCCTAAGAATGTGGAGTTGGTGGCATGTGAAACCCGCATGTGGAGCATTCGTTTGTGTGGGATGCTCTACCAGGTTCATTCCTAGATAATGCAGTGAAAGGGCACTAAGCATAGAGTGTGAAAACTGAGTTTCCTTGAGAGCTGCTTGGAAGCCTGATGGTGTGTGAAGTTAGTGAGCCAAATGGAGTTGTTCTCCCACAAGAACCACTCTGCTGATCCTTCTTCAATATGCCCTTCACCAACATGCAGTGTTTCCTTGATTGAATTAGCTCTCACACCAATATTTGCGTCTAGAGCCTTTGCATTGAGGGCTATCTGAAAACGGCTGTGGCGCTGAAGTTGCCTGTGAATGTGGAGTTGCTAGCGTGTGAAACCCGCATGTGGAGCATTCGTTTGTGTGGGACGCTCTACTAGATTCTTTCCTAGATAATGCAGTGAAAAGGCACTAAGCATAGAGTGTGAAAACTGAGTTTCCTTGAGAGCTGCTTGGAAGCCTGATGGTGTGTGAAGTTAGTGAGCCAAATGGAGTTGTTCTCCCACAAGAACCACTCGGCTGATCCTTCTTCAATATGCCCTTCACCAACATGCAGTGTTTCCTTGATTGTATTAGCTCTCACACAAATATTTGCGTCTAGAGCCTTTGCATTGAGGGCTATCTGAAAACACCTGTGGGGCAGAAGTTGCCTGTGAATGTGGAGTTGGTGGCATGTGAAACCCGCATGTGGAGCATTCGTTTGTGTGGGATGCTCTCCAAGCTTCATTTCATTCCTAGGCACACAAAGGGCACTAAGCATAGAGTGTGAAAACTGAGTTTCCTTGAGAGCTGCTTGGAAGCCTGATGGTGTGTGAGGCTAGTGAGCCAAATGGAGTTGTTCTCCCACAAGAACCACTCGGCTGATCCTTCTTCAATATGCCCTTCACCAACATGCAGTGTTTCCTTGATTGAATTAGCTCTCACACCAATATTTGCGTCTAGAGCCTTTGCATTGTGGGCTATCTGAAAACGGCTGTGGCGCTGAAGTTGCCTGAGAATGTGGAGTTGGTGGCATGTGAAACCCGCATGTGGAGCATTCGTTTGTGTGGGATGCTCTACCAGGTTCATTCCTAGATAATGCAGTGAAAGGGCACTAAGCATAGAGTGTGAAAACTGAGTTTCCTTGAGAGCTGCTTGGAAGCCTGATGGTGTGTGAAGTTAGTGAGCCAAATGGAGTTGTTCTCCCACAAGAACCACTCGGCTGATCCTTCTTCAATATGCCCTTCAGCAACATGCAGTGTTTCCTTGATTGAATTAGCTCTCACACCAATATTTGCGTCTAGAGCCTTTGCATTGAGGGCTATCTGAAAACGGCTGTGGCGCTGAAGTTGCCTGTGAATGTGGAGTTGGTGGCATGTGAAACCCGCATGTGGAGCATTCGTTTGTGTGGGATGCTCACCAAGCTTCATTTCAGTCCTAGGCACTCAAAGGGCACTAAGCATAGAGTGTGAAAACTGAGTTTCCTAAGAGAGCTGCTTGGAAGCCTGATGGTGTGTGAAGTTAGTGAGCCAAATGGAGTTGTTCTCCCACAAGAACCACTCGGCTGATCCTTCTTCAATATGCCCTTCACCAACATGCAGTGTTTCCTTGATTGAATTAGCTCTCACACCAATATTTGCGTCTAGAGCCTTTGCATTGTGGGCTATCTGAAAACGGCTGTGGCGCTGAAGTTGCCTGAGAATGTGGAGTTGGTGGCATGTGAAACCCGCATGTGGAGCATTCGTTTGTGTGGGATGCTCTACCACGTTCATTCCTAGATAATGCAGTGAAAGGGCAGTAAGCATAGAGTGTGAAAACTGAGTTTCCTTGAGAGCTGCTTGGAAGCCTGATGGTGTGTGAAGTTAGTGAGCCAAATGGAGTTGTTCTCCCACAAGAACCACTCGGCTGATCCTTCTTCAATATGCCCTTCACCAACATGCAGTGTTTCCTTGATTGAATTAGCTCTCACACCAATATTTGCGTCTAGAGCCTTTGCATTGAGGGCTATCTGAAAACGGCTGTGGCGCTGAATTTGCCTGTGAATGTGGAGTTGGTGGCGTGTGAAACCCGCATGTGGAGCATTCGTTTGTGTGGGACGCTCTACTAGATTCATTCCTAGATAATGCACTCAAAGGGCACTAAGCATAGAGTGTGAAAACTGAGTTTCCTTGAGAGCTGCTTGGAAGCCTGATGGTGTGTGAAGTTAGTGAGCCAAATGGAGTTGTTCTCCCACAAGAACCACTCGGCTGATCCTTCTTCAATATGCCCTTCACCAACATGCAGTGTTTCCTTGATTGTATTAGCTCTCACACAAATATTTGCGTCTAGAGCCTTTGCATTGAGGGCTATCTGAAAACACCTGTGGGGCAGAAGTTGCCTGTGAATGTGGAGTTGGTGGCATGTGAAACCCGCATGTGGAGCATTCGTTTGTGTGGGATGCTCTCCAAGCTTCATTTCATTCCTAGGCACACAAAGGGCACTAAGCATAGAGTGTGAAAACTGAGTTTCCTTGAGAGCTGCTTGGAAGCCTGATGGTGTGTGAAGTTAGTGAGCCAAATGGAGTTGTTCTCCCACAAGAACCACTCGGCTGATCCTTCTTCAATATGCCCTTCACCAACATGCAGTGTTTCCTTGATTGAATTAGCTCTCACACCAATATTTGCGTCTAGAGCCTTTGCATTGTGGGCTATCTGAAAACGGCTGTGGCGCTGAAGTTGCCTGAGAATGTGGAGTTGGTGGCATGTGAAACCCGCATGTGGAGCATTCGTTTGTGTGGGATGCTCTACCACGTTCATTCCTAGATAATGCAGTGAAAGGGCAGTAAGCATAGAGTGTGAAAACTGAGTTTCCTTGAGAGCTGCTTGGAAGCCTGATGGTGTGTGAAGTTAGTGAGCCAAATGGAGTTGTTCTCCCACAAGAACCACTCGGCTGATCCTTCTTCAATATGCCCTTCACCAACATGCAGTGTTTCCTTGATTGAATTAGCTCTCACACCAATATTTGCGTCTAGAGCCTTTGCATTGTGGGCTATCTGAAAACGGCTGTGGCGCTGAAGTTGCCTGAGAATGTGGAGTTGGTGGCGTGTGAAACCCGCATGTGGAGCATTCGTTTGTGTGGGACGCTCTACTAGATTCATTCCTAGATAATGCACTCAAAGGGCACTAAGCATAGAGTGTGAAAACTGAGTTTCCTTGAGAGCTGCTTGGAAGCCTGATGGTGTGTGAAGTTAGTGAGCCAAATGGAGTTGTTCTCCCACAAGAACCACTCGGCTGATCCTTCTTCAATATGCCCTTCACCAACATGCAGTGTTTCCTTGATTGTATTAGCTCTCACACAAATATTTGCGTCTAGAGCCTTTGCATTGAGGGCTATCTGAAAACACCTGTGGGGCAGAAGTTGCCTGTGAATGTGGAGTTGGTGGCATGTGAAACCCGCATGTGGAGCATTCGTTTGTGTGGGATGCTCTCCAAGCTTCATTTCATTCCTAGGCACACAAAGGGCACTAAGCATAGAGTGTGAAAACTGAGTTTCCTTGAGAGCTGCTTGGAAGCCTGATGGTGTGTGAAGTTAGTGAGCCAAATGGAGTTGTTCTCCCACAAGAACCACTCGGCTGATCCTTCTTCAATATGCCCTTCACCAACATGCAGTGTTTCCTTGATTGAATTAGCTCTCACACCAATATTTGCGTCTAGAGCCTTTGCATTGAGGGCTATCTGAAAACGGCTGTGGCGCTGAAGTTGCCTGAGAATGTGGAGTTGGTGGCATGTGAAACCCGCATGTGGAGCATTCGTTTGTGTGGGATGCTCTACCACGTTCATTCCTAGATAATGCAGTGAAAGGGCAGTAAGCATAGAGTGTGAAAACTGAGTTTCCTTGAGAGCTGCTTGGAAGCCTGATGGTGTGTGAAGTTAGTGAGCGAAATGGAGTTGTTCTCCCACAAGAACCACTCGGCTGATCCTTCTTCAATATGCCCTTCACCAACATGCAGTGTTTCCTTGATTGAATTAGCTCTCACACCAATATTTGCGTCTAGAGCCTTTGCATTGAGGGCTATCTGAAAACGGCTGTGGCGCTGAATTTGCCTGTGAATGTGGAGTTGGTGGCGTGTGAAACCCGCATGTGGAGCATTCGTTTGTGTGGGACGCTCTACTAGATTCATTCCTAGATAATGCACTCAAAGGGCACTAAGCATAGAGTGTGAAAACTGAGTTTCCTTGAGAGCTGCTTGGAAGCCTGATGGTGTGTGAAGTTAGTGAGCCAAATGGAGTTGTTCTCCCACAAGAACCACTCGGCTGATCCTTCTTCAATATGCCCTTCACCAACATGCAGTGTTTCCTTGATTGTATTAGCTCTCACACAAATATTTGCGTCTAGAGCCTTTGCATTGAGGGCTATCTGAAAACACCTGTGGGGCAGAAGTTGCCTGTGAATGTGGAGTTGGTGGCATGTGAAACCCGCATGTGGAGCATTCGTTTGTGTGGGATGCTCTCCAAGCTTCATTTCATTCCTAGGCACACAAAGGGCACTAAGCATGGAGTGTGAAAACTGAGTTTCCTTGAGAGCTGCTTGGAAGCCTGATGGTGTGTGAAGTTAGTGAGCCAAATGGAGTTGTTCTCCCACAAGAACCACTCGGCTGATCCTTCTTCAATATGCCCTTCACCAACATGCAGTGTTTCCTTGATTGAATTAGCTCTCACACCAATATTTGCGTCTAGAGCCTTTGCATTGTGGGCTATCTGAAAACGGCTGTGGCGCTGAAGTTGCCTGAGAATGTGGAGTTGGTGGCATGTGAAACCCGCATGTGGAGCATTCGTTTGTGTGGGATGCTCTACCACGTTCATTCCTAGATAATGCAGTGAAAGGGCACTAAGCATAGAGTGTGAAAACTGAGTTTCCTTGAGAGCTGCTTGGAAGCCTGATGGTGTGTGAAGTTAGTGAGCCAAATGGAGTTGTTCTCCCACAAGAACCACTCGGCTGATCCTTCTTCAATATGCCCTTCACCAACATGCAGTGTTTCCTTGATTGAATTAGGTCTCACACCAATATTTGCGTCTAGAGCCTTTGCATTGTGGGCTATCTGAAAACGGCTGTGGCGCTGAAGTTGCCTGAGAATGTGGAGCTCGTGGCATGTGAAACCCGCATGTGGAGCATTCGTTTCTGTAGGATGCTCTACCACGTTCATTCCTAGATAATGCAGTGAAAGGGCACTAAGCATAGAGTGTGAAAACTGAGTTTCCTTGAGAGCTGCTTGGAAGCCTGATGGTGTGTGAAGTTAGTGAGCGAAATGGAGTTGTTCTCCCACAAGAACCACTCGGCTGATCCTTCTTCAATATGCCCTTCACCAACATGCAGTGTTTCCTTGATTGAATTAGCTCTCACACCAATATTTGCGTCTAGAGCCTTTGCATTGAGGGCTATCTGAAAACGGCTGTGGCGCTGAAGTTGCCTGTGAATGTGGAGTTGGTGGCGTGTGAAACCCGCATGTGGAGCATTCGTTTGTGTGGGACGCTCTACTAGATTCATTCCTAGATAATGCACTCAAAGGGCACTAAGCATAGAGTGTGAAAACTGAGTTTCCTTGAGAGCTGCTTGGAAGCCTGATGGTGTGTGAAGTTAGTGAGCCAAATGGAGTTGTTCTCCCACAAGAACCACTCGGCTGATCCTTCTTCAATATGCCCTTCACCAACATGCAGTGTTTCCTTGATTGTATTAGCTCTCACACAAATATTTGCGTCTAGAGCCTTTGCATTGAGGGCTATCTGAAAACACCTGTGGGGCAGAAGTTGCCTGTGAATGTGGAGTTGGTGGCATGTGAAACCCGCATGTGGAGCATTCGTTTGTGTGGGATGCTCACCAAGCTTCATTTCATTCCTAGGCACACAAAGGGCACTAAGCATAGAGTGTGAAAACTGAGTTTCCTTGAGAGCTGCTTGGAAGCCTGATGGTGTGTGAGGCTAGTGAGCCAAATGGAGTTGTTCTCCCACAAGAACCACTCGGCTGATCCTTCTTCAATATGCCCTTCACCAACATGCAGTGTTTCCTTGATTGAATTAGCTCTCACACCAATATTTGCGTCTACAGCCTTTGCATTGAGGGCTATCTGAAAACGGCTGTGGTGCTGAAGTTGCCTGTGAATGTGGAGTTGGTGGCATGTGAAACCCTCATGTGGAGCATTCGTTTGTGTGGGATGCTCAGCAAGCTTCATTTCAGTCCTAGGCACTCAAAGGGCACTAAGCATAGAGTGTGAAAACTGAGTTTCCTTGAGAGCTGCTTGGAAGCCTGATGGTGTGTGAAGTTAGTGAGCCAAATGGAGTTGTTCTCCCACAAGAACCACTCGGCTGATCCTTCTTCAATATGCCCTTCACCAACATGCAGTGTTTCCTTGATTGAATTAGCTCTCACACCAATATTTGCGTCTAGAGCCTTTGCATTGAGGGCTAACTGAAAACGGCTGTGGCGCTGAAGTTGCCTGTGAATGTGGAGTTGGTGGCATGTGAAACCCGCATGTGGAGCATTCGTTTGTGTGGGATGCTCACCAAGCTTCATTTCAGTCCTAGGCACTCAAAGGGCACTAAGCATAGAGTGTGAAAACTGAGTTTCCTAAGAGAGCTGCTTGGAAGCCTGATGGTGTGTGAAGTTAGTGAGCCAAATGGAGTTGTTCTCCCACAAGAACCACTCGGCTGATCCTTCTTCAATATGCCCTTCACCAACATGCAGTGTTTCCTTGATTGAATTAGGTCTCACACCAATATTTGCGTCTAGAGCCTTTGCATTGTGGGCTATCGGAAAACGGCTGTGGCGCTGAAGTTGCCTGAGAATGTGGAGTTGGTGGCATGTGAAACCCGCATGTGGAGCATTCGTTTGTGTGGGATGCTCTACCAGGTTCATTCCTAGATAATGCAGTGAAAGGGCACTAAGCATAGAGTGTGAAAACTGAGTTTCCTTGAGAGCTGCTTGGAAGCCTGATGGTGTGTGAAGTTAGTGAGCCAAATGGAGTTGTTCTCCCACAAGAACCACTCGGCTGATCCTTCTTCAATATGCCCTTCACCAACATGCAGTGTTTCCTTGATTGAATTAGCTCTCACACCAATATTTGCGTCTAGAGCCTTTGCATTGAGGGCTATCTGAAAACGGCTGTGGCGCTGAAGTTGCCTGTGAATGTGGAATTGCTGGCGTGTGAAACCCGCATGTGGAGCATTCGTTTGTGTGGGACGCTCTACTAGATTCTTTCCTAGATAATGCAGTGAAAGGGCACTAAGCATAGAGTGTGAAAACTGAGTTTCCTTGAGAGCTGCTTGGAAGCCTGATGGTGTGTGAAGTTAGTGAGCCAAATGGAGTTGTTCTCCCACAAGAACCACTCGGCTGATCCTTCTTCAATATGCCCTTCACCAACATGCAGTGTTTCCTTGATTCTATTAGCTCTCACACCAATATTTGCGTCTAGAGCCTTTGCATTGAGGGCTATCTGAAAACGGCTGTGGCGCTGAAGTTGCCTGTGAATGTGGAGTTGGTGGCATGTGAAACCCGCATGTGGAGCATTCGTTTGTGTGGGATGCTCTCCAAGCTTCATTTCATTCCTAGGCACACAAAGGGCACTAAGCATAGAGTGTGAAAACTGAGTTTCCTTGAGAGCTGCTTGGAAGCCTGATGGTGTGTGAGGCTAGTGAGCCAAATGGAGTTGTTCTCCCTCAAGAACCACTCGGCTGATCCTTCTTCAATATGCCCTTCACCAACATGCAGTGTTTCCTTGATTGAATTAGCTCTCACACCAATATTTGCGTCTAGAGCCTTTGCATTGAGGGCTATCTGAAAACGGCTGTGGCGCTGAAGTTGCCTGAGAATGTGGAGTTGGTGGCATGTGAAACCCGCATGTGGAGCATTCGTTTGTGTGGGATGCTCACCAAGCTTCATTTCAGTCCTAGGCACTCAAAGGGCACTAAGCATAGAGTGTGAAAACTGAGTTTCCTTGAGAGCTGCTTGGAAGCCTGATGGTGTGTGAAGTTAGTGAGCCAAATGGAGCTGTTCTCCCACAAGAACCACTCGGCTGATCCTTCTTCAATATGTCCTTCACAAACATGCAGTGTTTCCTTGATTGAATTAGCTCTCACACCAATATTTGCGTCTAGAGCCTTTGCATTGAGGGCTATCTGAAAATGGCTGTGGCGCTGAAGTTGCCTGTGAATGTGGAGTTGGTGGCATGTGAACGCATGTGGAGCATTCGTTTGTGTGGGATGCTCAGCAAGCTTCATTTCAGTCCTAGGCACTCAAAGGGCACTAAGCATAGACTGTGAAAACTGAGTTTCCTTGAGAGCTGCTTGAAAGCCTGATGGTGTGTGAAGTTAGTGAGCCAAATGGAGTTGTTCTCCCACAAGAACCACTCGGCTGATCCTTCTTCAATATGCCCTTCACCAACATGCAGTGTTTCCTTGATTGTATTAGCTCTCACACAAATATTTGCGTCTAGAGCCTTTGCATTGAGGGCTATCTGAAAACACCTGTGGGGCAGAAGTTGCGTGAGAATGCAGAGTTGGTGGCATGTGAAACCCGCATGTGGAGCATTCGTTTGTGTGGGATGCTCTCCAAGCTTCATTTCATTCCTAGGCACACAAAGGGCACTAAGCATAGTGTGAAAACTGAGTTTCCTTGAGAGCTGCTTGGAAGCCTGATGGTGTGTGAAGTTAGTGAGCCAAATGGAGTTGTTCTCCCACAAGAACCACTCGGCTGATCCTTCTTCAATATGCCCTTCAGCAACATGCAGTGTTTCCTTGATTGAATTAGCTCTCACACCAATATTTACGTCTAGAGCCTTTGCATTGAGGGCTATCTGAAAACGGCTGTGGCGCTGAAGTTGCCTGTGAATGTGGAGTTGGTGGCATGTGAAACCCGCATGTGGAGCATTCGTTTGTGTGGGATGCTCACCAAGCTTCATTTCAGTCCTAGGCACTCAAAGGGCACTAAGCATAGAGTGTGAAAACTGAGTTTCCTTGAGAGCTGCTTGGAAGCCTGAGGGTGTGTGAAGTTAGTGAGCCAAATGGAGTTGTTCTCCCACAAGAACCACTCGGCTGATCCTTCTTCAATATGCCCTTCAGCAACATGCAGTGTTTCCTTGATTGAATTAGCTCTCACACCAATATTTGCGTCTAGAGCCTTTGCATTGAGGGCTATCTGAAAACGGCTGTGGCGCTGAAGTTGCCTGTGAATGTGGAGTTGGTGGCGTGTGAAACCCGCATGTGGAGCATTCGTTTGTGTGGGACGCTCTACTAGATTCATTCCTAGATAATGCACTCAAAGGGCACTAAGCATAGAGTGTGAAAACTGAGTTTCCTAAGAGAGCTGCTTGGAAGCCTGATGGTGTGTGAAGTTAGTGAGCCAAATGGAGTTGTTCTCCCACAAGAACCACTCGGCTGATCCTTCTTCAATATGCCCTTCACCAACATGCAGTGTTTCCTTGATTGAATTAGCTCTCACACCAATATTTGCGTCTAGAGCCTTTGCATTGAGGGCTATCTGAAAACGGCTGTGGCGCTGAAGTTGCCTGTGAATGTGGAGTTGGTGGCATGTGAAACCCGCATGTGGAGCATTCGTTTGTGTGGGATGCTCTATCAGGTTCATTCCTAGATAATGCAGTGAAAGGGCACTAAGCATAGAGTGTGAAAACTGAGTTTCCTTGAGAGCTGCTTGGAAGCCTGATGGTGTGTGAAGTTAGTGAGCCAAATGGAGTTGTTCTCCCACAAGAACCACTCGGCTGATCCTTCTTCAATATGCCCACACCAACATGCAGTGTTTCCTTGATTGAATTAGCTCTCACACCAATATTTGCGTCTAGAGCCTTTGCATTGAGGGCTATCTGAAAACGGCTGTGGCGCTGAAGTTGCCAGTGAATGTGGAGTTGGTGGCATGTGAAACCCGCATGTGGAGCATTCGTTTGTGTGGGATGTTCACCAAGCTTCATTTCAGTCCTAGGCACTCAAAGGGCACTAAGCATAGAGTGTGAAAACTGAGTTTCCTTGAGAGCTGCTTGGAAGCCTGATGGTGTGTGAAGTTAGTGAGCCAAATGGAGTTGTTCTCCCACAAGAACCACTCGGCTGATCCTTCTTCAATATGCCCACACCAACATGCAGTGTTTCCTTGATTGAATTAGCTCTGACACCAATATTTGTGTCTAGAGCCTTTGCATTGAGGCCTATCTGAAAATGGCTGTGGCGCTGAAGTTGCCTGTGAATGTGGAGTTGGTGGCATTTGAAACCCGCAGGTGGAGCATTCGTTTGTGTGGGATGCTCTACCAGGTTCATTCCTAGATAATGCACTCAAAGGGCACTAAGCATAGAGTGTGAAAACTGAGTTTCCTTGAGAGCAGCTTGGAAGCCTGATGGTGTGTGAAGTTAGTGAGCCAAATGGAGTTGTTCTCCCACAAGATCCACTTGGCTGATCCTTCTTCAATATGTCATTCAGCAACATGCAGTGTTTCCTTGATTGAATTAGCTCTCACACAAATATTTGTGTCTAGAGCCTTTGCATTGAGGACTATCTGAAAACGGCTGTGGCGCTGAAGTTGCCTGTGAATGTGGAGTTGGTGGCATGTGAAACCCGCATGTGGAGCATTCGTTTGTGTGGGATGCTCACCAAGCTTCATTTCATTCCTAGGCACTCAAGGGCACTAAGCATAGAGTGTGAAAACTGAGTTTCCTTGAGAGCTGCCCGGAAGCCTGATGGTGTGTGAAGTTAGTGAGCCAAATGGAGTTGTTCTCCCACAAGAACCACTCGGCTGATCCTTCTTCAATATGCCCTTCAGCAACATGCAGTGTTTCCTTGATTGAATTAGCTCTCACACCAATATTTGCGTCTAGAGCCTTTGCATTGAGGGCTATCTGAAAACGGCTGTGGCGCTGAAGTTGCCTGTGAATGTGGAGTTGGTGGCATGTGAAACCCGCATGTGGAGCATTCGTTTGTGTGGGATGCTCACCAAGCTTCATTTCAGTCCTAGTCACTCAAAATGCACTAAGCATAGAGAGTGAAAACTGAGTTTCCTTGAGAGCTGCTTGGAAGCCTGATGGTGTGTGAAGTTAGTGAGCCAAATGGAGTTGTTCTCCCAAAAGAACCACTCGGCTGATCCTTCTTCAATATGCCCTTCAGCAACATGCAGTGTTTCCTTGATTGAATTAGCTCTCACACCAATATTTGCGTCTAGAGCCTTTGCATTGAGGGCTATCTGAAAACGGCTGTGGCGCTGAAGTTGCCTGTGAATGTGGAGTTGGTGGCATGTGAAACCCGCATGTGGAGCATTCGTTTGTGTGGGATGCTCACCAAGCTTCATTTCAGTCCTAGTCACTCAAAATGCACTAAGCATAGAGAGTGAAAACTGAGTTTCCTTGAGAGCTGCTTGGAAGCCTGATGGTGTGTGAAGTTAGTGAGCCAAATGGAGTTGTTCTCCCAAAAGAACCACTCGGCTGATCCTTCTTCAATATGCCCTTCAGCAACATGCAGTGTTTCCTTGATTGAATTAGCTCTCACACCAATATTTGCGTCTAGAGCCTTTGCATTGAGGGCTATCTGAAAATGGCTGTGGGGCAGAAGTTGCCTGAGAATGTGGAGTTGGTGGCATGTGAAACCCGCATGTGGAGCATTCGTTTGTGTGGGATGCTCTACCACGTTCATTCCTAGATAATGCACTCAAAGGGCACTAAGCATAGAGTGTGAAAACTGAGTTTCCTTGAGAGCTGCTTGGAAGCCTGATGGTGTGTGAAGTTAGTGAGCCAAATGGAGTTGTTCTCCCACAAGAACCACTCGGCTGATCCTTCTTCAATATGCCCTTCACCAACATGCAGTGTTTCCTTGATTGAATTAGCTCTCACACCAATATTTGCGTCTAGAGCCTTTGCATTGAGGGCTATCTGAAAACGGCTGTGGCGCTGAAGTTGCCTGTGAATGTGGAGTTGGTGGCATGTGAAACCCGCATGTGGAGCATTCGTTTGTGTGGGATGCTCTACCAGGGTCATTCCTAGATAATGCACTCAAAGGGCACTAAGCATAGAGTGTGAAAACTGAGTTTCCTTGAGAGCTGCTTGGAAGCCTGATGGTGTGTGAAGTTAGTGAGCCAAATGGAGTTGTTCCCCCACAAGAACCACTCGGCTGATCCTTCTTCAATATGCCCTTCACCAACATGCAGTGATTCCTTGATTGAATTAGCTCTCACACCAATATTTGCGTCTAGAGCCTTTGCATTGAGGGCTATCTGAAAACTGCTGTGGCGCTGAAGTTGCCTGTGAATGTGGAGTTGGTGGCATGTGAAACCCGCATGTGGAGCATTCGTTTGTGTGGGATGCTCTACCAGGTTCATTCCTAGATAATGCAGTGAAAGGGCACTAAGCATAGAGTGTGAAAACTGAGTTTCCTTGAGAGCTGCTTGGAAGCCTGATGGTGTGTGAAGTTAGTGAGCCAAATGGAGTTGTTCTCCCACAAGAACCACTCGGCTGATCCTTCTTCAATATGCCCTTCAGCAACATGCTGTGTTTCCTTGATTGAATTAGCTCTCACACCAATATTTGCGTCTAGAGCCTTTGCATTGAGGGCTATCTGAAAACGGCTGTGGCGCTGAAGTTGCCTGTGAATGTGGAGTTGGTGGCATGTGAAACCCGCATGTGGAGCATTCGTTTGTGTGGGATGCTCTACCAGGTTCATTCCTAGATAATGCACTCAAAGGGCACTAAGCATAGAGTGTGAAAACTGAGTTTCCTTGAGAGCTGCTTGCAAGCCTGATGGTGTGTGAAGTTATTGAGCCAAATGGAGTTGTTCTCCCACAAGAACCACTCGGCTGATCCTTCTTCAATATGCCCTTCACCAACATGCAGTGGTTCCTTGATTGAATTAGCTCTCACACCAATATTTGCTTCTAGAGCCTTTGCATTGAGTTCTATCTGAAAACGGCTGTGGCGCTGAAGTTGCCTGTGAATGTGGAGTTGGTGGCATGTGAAACCCGCATTTGGAGCATTCGTTTGTGTGGGATGCTCACCAAGCTTCATTTCAGTCCTAGGCACTCAAAGGGCACTAAGCATAGAGTGTGAAAACTGAGTTTCCTTGAGAGCTGCTTGGAAGCCTGATGGTGTGTGAAGTTAGTGAGCCAAATGGAGTTGTTCTCCCACAAGATCCACTTGGCTGATCCTTCTTCAATATGTCATTCACCAACATGCAGTGTTTCCTTGATTGAATTAGCTCTCACACCAATATTTGTGTCTAGAGCCTTTGCATTGAGGACTATCTGAAAACGGCTGTGGCGCTGAAGTTGCCTGTGAATGTGGAGTTGGTGGCATGTGAAACCCGCATGTGGAGCATTCGTTTGTGTGGGATGCTCACAAAGCTTCATTTCATTCCTAGGCACTCAAAGGGCACTAAGCATAGAGTGTGAAAACTGAGTTTCCTTGAGAGCTGCTTGGAAGCCTGATGGTGTGTGAAGTTAGTGAGCCAAATGGAGTTGTTCTCCCACAAGAACCACTCGGCTGATCCTTCTTTAATATGCCCTTCACCAACATGCAGTGTTTCCTTGATTGAATTAGCTCTCACACCAATATTTGCGTCTAGAGCCTTTGCATTGAGGGCTATCTGAAAACAGCTGTGGCGCTGAAGTTGCCTGTGAATGTGGAGTTGGTGGCATGTGAAACCCGCATGTGGAGCATTCGTTTGTGTGGGATGCTCACCAAGCTTCTATTCAGTCTTAGTCACTCAAAATGCACTAAGCATAGAGAGTGAAAACTGAGTTTCCTTGAGAGCTGCTTGGAAGCCTGATGGTGTGTGAAGTTAGTGAGCCAAATGGAGTTGTTCTCCCAAAAGAACCACTCGGCTGATCCTTCTTCAATATGCCCTTCAGCAACATGCAGTGTTTCCTTGATTGAATTAGCTCTCACACCAATATATGCGTCTAGAGCCTTTGCATTGAGGGCTATCTGAAAACAGCTATGGCGCTGAAGTAGCCTGTGAATGTGGAGTTGGTGGCATGTGAAACCCGCATGTGGAGCATTCGTTTGTGTGGCATGCTCTGCCAGGTTCATTCCTAGATAATGCAGTGAAAGGGCACTAAGCATAGAGTGTGAAAACTGAGTTTCCTTGAGAGCTGCTTGGAAGCCTGATGGTGTGTGAAGTTAGTGAGCCAAATGGAGTTGTTCTCCCACAAGAACCACTCGGCTGATCCTTCTTCAATATGCCCTTCACCAACATGCAGTGTTTCCTTGATTGAATTAGCTCTCACACCAATATTTGCGTCTAGAGCCTTTGCATTGAGGGCTATCTGAAAACGGCTGTGGCGCTGAAGTTGCCTGTGAATGTGGAGTTGGTGGCATGTGAAACCCGCATGTGGAGCATTCGTTTGTGTGGGATGCTCTACCAGGTTCATTCCTAGATAATGCACTCAAAGGGCACTAAGCATAGAGTGTGAAAACTGAGTTTCCTTGAGAGCTGCTTGGAAGCCTGATGGTGTGTGAAGTTATTGAGCCAAATGGAGTTGTTCTCCCACAAGAACCACTCGGCTGATCCTTCTTCAATATGCCCTTCACCAACATGCAGTGTTTCCTTGATTGAATTAGCTCTCACACCAATATTTGCTTCTAGAGCCTTTGCATTGAGGGCTATCTGAAAACGGCTGTGGCGCTGAAGTTGCCTGTGAATGTGGAGTTGGTGGCATGTGAAACCCGCATGTGGAGCATTCGTTTGTGTGGGATGCTCACAAAGCTTCATTTCATTCCTAGGCACTCAAAGGGCACTAAGCATAGAGTGTGAAAACTGAGTTTCCTTGAGAGCTGCTTGGAAGCCTGATGGTGTGTGAAGTTAGTGAGCCAAATGGAGTTGTTCTCCCACAAGAACCACTCGGCTGATCCTTCTTCAATATGCCCTTCACCAACATGCAGTGATTCCTTGATTGAATTAGCTCTCACACCAATATTTGCATCTAGAGCCTTTGCATTGAGGGCTATCTGAAAACTGCTGTGGCGCTGAAGTTGCCTGTGAATGTGGAGTTGGTGGCATGTGAAACCCGCATGTGGAGCATTCGTTTGTGTGGGATGCTCTACCAGGTTCATTCCTAGATAATGCAGTGAAAGGGCACTAAGCATAGAGTGTGAAAACTGAATTTCCTTGAGAGCTGCTCGGAAGCCTGATGGTGTGTGAAGTTAGTGAGCCAAATGGAGTTGTTCTCCCACAAGAACCACTAGGCTGATCCTTCTTCAATATGCCCTTCAGCAACATGCTGTGTTTCCTTGATTGAATTAGCTCTCACACCAATATTTGCGTCTAGAGCCTTTGCATTGAGGGCTATCTGAAAACGGCTGTGGCGCTGAAGTTGCCTGTGAATGTGGAGTTGGTGGCATGTGAAACCCGCATGTGGAGCATTCGTTTGTGTGGGATGCTCTACCAGGTTCATTCCTAGATAATGCACTCAAAGGGCACTAAGCATAGAGTGTGAAAACTGAGTTTCCTTGAGAGCTGCTTGGAAGCCTGATGGTGTGTGAAGTTAGTGAGCCAAATGGAGTTGTTCTCCCACAAGAACCACTCGGCTGATCCTTCTTTAATATGCCTTTCACCAACATGCAGTGTTTCCTTGATTGAATTAGGTCTCACACCAATATTTGCGTCTAGAGCCGTTGCATTGAGGGCTATCTGAAAATGGCTGTGGCGCTGAAGTTGCCTGTGAATGTGGAGTTGGTGGCATGTGAAACCCGCATGTGGAGCATTCGTTTGTGTGGGATGCTCACCAAGCTTCATTTTAGTCCTAGTCACTCAAAATGCACTAAGCATAGAGAGTGAAAACTGAGTTTCCTTGAGAGCTGCTTGGAAGCCTGATGGTGTGTGAAGTTAGTGAGCCAAATGGAGTTGTTCTCCCACAAGAACCACTCGGCTGATCCTTCTTCAATATGCCCTTCACCAACATGCAGTGTTTCCTTGATTGAATTAGCTCTCACACCAATATTTGCGTCTAGAGCCTTTGCATTGAGGGCTATCTGAAAACGGCTGTGGCGCTGAAGTAGCCTGTGAATGTGGAGTTGGTGGCATGTGAAACCCGCATGTGGAGCATTCGTTTGTGTGGGATGCTCTACCAGGTTAATTCCTAGATAATGCACTCAAAGGGCACTAAGCATAGAGTGTGAAAACTGAGTTTCCTTGAGAGCTGCTTGGAAGCCTGATGGTGTGTGAAGTTAGTGAGCCAAATGGAGTTGTTCTCCCACAAGAACCACTCGGCTGATCCTTCTTCAATATGCCCTTCACCAACATGCAGTGTTTCCTTGATTGAATTAGCTCTCACACCAATATTTGCGTCTAGAGCCTTTGCATTGAGGGCTATCTGAAAACGGCTGTGGCGCTGAAGTTGCCTGTGAATGTGGAGTTGGTGGCATGTGAAACACGCATGTGGAGCATACGTTTGTGTGGGATGCTCTACTAGATTCATTCCGACATAATGCACTCAAAGGGCACTAAGCATAGAGTGTGAAAACTGAGTTTCCTTGAGAGCTGCTTGGAAGCCTGATGGTGTGTGAAGTTAGTGAGCCAAATGGAGTTGTTCTCCCACAAGAACCACTCGGCTGATCCTTCTTCAATATGCCCTTCACCAACATGCAGTGTTTCCTTGATTGAATTAGCTCTCACACCAATATTTGCGTCTAGAGCCTTTGCATTGAGGGCTATCTGAAAACGGCTGTGGCGCTGAAGTTGCCTGTGAATGTGGAGTTTGTGGCATGTGAAACCCGCATGTGGAGCATTCGTTTGTGTGGGATGCTCTACCAGGTTCATTCCTAGATAATGCAGTGAAAGGGCACTAAGCATAGAGTGTGAAACTGAGTTTCCTTGAGAGCTGCTTGGAAGCCTGATGGTGTGTGAAGTTATTGAGCCAAATGGAGTTGTTCTCCCACAAGAACCACTCGGCTGATCCTTCTTCAATATGCCCTTCACCAACATGCAGTGTTTCCTTGATTGAATTAGCTCTCACACCAATATTTGCGTCTAGAGCCTTTGCATTGAGGGCTATCTGAAAACGGCTGTGGCGCTGAAGTTGCCTGTGAATGTGGAGTTGGTGGCATGTGAAACCCGCATGTGGAGCATTCGTTTGTGTGGGATGCTCACAAAGCTTCATTTCAGTCCTAGGCATTCAAAGTGCACTAAGCATAGAGTGTGAAAACTGAGTTTCCTTGAGAGCTGCTTGGAAGCCTGATGGTGTGTGAAGCTAGTGAGCCAAATGGAGTTGTTCTCCCACAAGAACCACTCGGCTGATCCTTCTTCAATATGCCCTTCACCAACATGCAGTGTTTCCTTGATTGAATTAGCTCTCACACCAATATTTGCGTATAGAGCCTTTGCATTGAGGGCTATCTGAAAACGGCTGTGGCGCTGAAGTTGCCTGTGAATGTGGAGTTGGTGGCATGTGAAACCCACATGTGGAGCATTCGTTTGTGTGGGATGCTCTACTAAATTCATTCCTAGATAATGCACTCAAAATGCACTAAGCATAGAGTGTGAAAACTGAGTTTCCTTGAGAGCTGCTTGGAAGCCTGATGGTGTGTGAAGTTAGTGAGCCAAATGGAGTTGTTCTCCCACAAGAACCACTCGGCTGATCCTTCTTCAATATGCCCTTCAGCTACATGCAGTGTTTCCTTGATTGAATTAGCTCTCACACCAATATTTGCGTCTAGAGCCTTTGCATTGAGGGCTATCTGAAAACGGCTGTGGCGCTGAAGTTGCCTGTGAATGTGGAGTTGGTGGCATGTGAAACCCGCATGTGGAGCATTCGTTTGTGTGGGATGCTCACCAAGCTTCATTTCAGTCCTAGGCACTCAAAGGGCACTAAGCATAGAGTGTGAAAACTGAGTTTCCTTGAGAGCTGCTTGGAAGCCTGATGGTGTGTGAAGCTAGTGAGCCAAATGGAGTTGTTCTCCCACAAGAACCACTCGGCTGATCCTTCTTCAATATGCCCTTCACCAACATGCAGTGTTTCCTTGATTGAATTAGCTCTCACACCAATATTTGCGTCTAGAGCCTTTGCATTGAGGGCTATCTGAAAACGGCTGTGGCGCTGAAGTTGCCTGTGAATGTGGAGTTGGTGGCATGTGAAACCCGCATGTGGAGCATTCGTTTGTGTGGGATGCTCACCAAGCTTCATTTCAGTCCTAGGCACTCAAAGGGCACTAAGCATAGAGTGTGAAAACTGAGTTTCCTTGAGAGCTGCTTGGAAGCCTGATGGTGTGTGAAGCTAGTGAGCCAAATGGAGTTGTTCTCCCACAAGAACCACTCGGCTGATCCTTCTTCAATATGCCCTTCACCAACATGCAGTGTTTCCTTGATTGAATTAGCTCTCACACCAATATTTGCGTCTAGAGCCTTTGCATTGAGGGCTATCTGAAAACGGCTGTGGCGCTGAAGTTGCCTGTGAATGTGGAGTTGGTGGCATGTGAAACCCGCATGTGGAGCATTCGTTTGTGTGGGATGCTCTACCAGGTTCATTCCTAGATAATGCAGTGAAAGGGCACTAAGCATAGAGTGTGAAAACTGAGTTTCCTTGAGAGCTGCTTGGAAGCCTGATGGTGTGTGAAGTTATTGAGCCAAATGGAGTTGTTCTCCCACAAGAACCACTCGGCTGATCCTTCTTCAATATGCCCTTCACCAACATGCAGTGGTTCCTTGATTGAATTAGCTCTCACACCAATATTTGCATCTAGAGCCTTTGCATTGAGGGCTATCTGAAAATGGCTGTGGCGCTGAAGTTGCCTGTGAATGTGGAGTTGGTGGCATGTGAAACCCGCATGTGGAGCATACGTTTGTGTGGGATGCTCTACTAGATTCATTCCGACATAATGCACTCAAAGGGCACTAAGCATAGAGTGTGAAAACTGAGTTTCCTTGAGAGCTGCTTGGAAGCCTGATGGTGTGTGAAGTTAGTGAGCCAAATGGAGTTGTTCTCCCACAAGAACCACTCGGCTGATCCTTCTTCAATATGCCCTTCACCAACATGCAGTGTTTCCTTGATTGAATTAGCTCTCACACCAATATTTGCGTCTAGAGCCTTTGCATTGAGGGCTATCTGAAAACGGCTGTGGCGCTGAAGTTGCCTGTGAATGTGGAGTTGGTGGCATGTGAAACCCGCATGTGGAGCATTCGTTTGTGTGGGATGCTCTACCAGGTTCATTCCTAGATAATGCACTCAAAAGGCACTAAGCATAGAGTGTGAAAACTGAGTTTCCTTGAGAGCTGCTTGGAAGCCTGATGGTGTGTGAAGCTAGTGAGCCAAATGGAGTTGTTCTCCCACAAGAACCACTCGGCTGATCCTTCTTCAATATGCCCTTCACCAACATGCAGTGTTTCCTTGATTGAATTAGCTCTCACACCAATATTTGCGTCTAGAGCCTTTGCATTGAGGGCTATCTGAAAACGGCTGTGGCGCTGAAGTTGCCTGTGAATGTGGAGTTGGTGGCATGTGAAACCCGCATGTGGAGCATTCGTTTGTGTGGGATGCTCAGCAAGCTTCATTTCAGTCCTAGGCACTCAAAGGGCACTAAGCATAGAGTGTGAAAACTGAGTTTCCTTGAGAGCTGCTTGGAAGCCTGATGGTGTGTGAAGTTAGTGAGCCAAATGGAGTTGTTCTCCCACAAGAACCACTCGGCTGATCCTTCTTCAATATGCCCTTCACCAACATGCAGTGTTTCCTTGATTGAATTAGCTCTCACACCAATATTTGCGTCTAGAGCCTTTGCATTGAGGGCTATCTGAAAACGGCTGTGGCGCTGAAGTTGCCTGTGAATGTGGAGTTGGTGGCATGTGAAACCCGCATGTGGAGCATTCGTTTGTGTGGGATGCTCTACCAGGTTCATTCCTAGATAATTCACTCAAAGGGCACTAAGCATAGAGTGTGAAAACTGAGTTTCCTTGAGAGCTGCTTGGAAGCCTGATGGTGTGTGAAGTTAGTGAGCCAAATGGAGTTGTTCTCCCACAAGAACCACTCGGCTGATCCTTCTTCAATATGCCCTTCAGCAACATGCAGTGTTTCCTTGATTGAATTAGCTCTCACACCAATATTTGCATCTAGAGCCTTTGCATTGAGGGCTATCTGAAAACGGCTGTGGAGTTGAAGTTGCCTGTGAATGTGGAGTTGGTGGCATGTGAAACCCGCATGTGGAGCATTCGTTTGTGTGGGATGCTCTACTAGATTCATTCCTAGATAATGCACTCAAAAGGCACTAAGCATAGAGTGTGAAAACTGAGTTTCCTTGAGAGCTGCTTGGAAGCCTGATGATGTGTGAAGTTAGTGAGCCAAATGGAGTTGTTCTCCCACAAGAACCACTCGGCTGATCCTTCTTCAATATGCCCTTCACCAACATGCAGTGTTTCCTTGATTGAATTAGCTCTCACACCAATATTTGCGTCTAGAGCCTTTGCATTGAGGGCTATCTGAAAACGGCTGTGGCGCTGAAGTTGCCTGTGAATGTGGAGTTGGTGGCATGTGAAACCCGCATGTGGAGCATTCGTTTGTGTGGGATGCTCTACCAGATTCATTCCGACATAATGCACTCAAAGGGCACTAAGCCTAGAGTGTGAAAACTGAGTTTCCTTGAGAGCTGCTTGGAAGCCTGATGGTGTGTGAAGTTAGTGAGCCAAATGGAGTTGTTCTCCCACAAGAACCACTCGGCTGATCCTTCTTCAATATGCCCTTCACCAACATGCAGTGTTTCCTTGATTGAATTAGCTCTCACACCAATATTTGCGTCTAGATCCTTTGCATTGAGGGCTATCTGAAAACGGCTGTGGCGCTGAAGTTGCCTGTGAATGTGGAGTTGGTGGCATGTGAAACCCGCATGTGGAACATTCGTTTGTGTGGGATGCTCACCAAGCTTCATTTCAGTCCTAGGCACTCAAAGGGCACTAAGCCTAGAGTGTGAAAACTGAGTTTCCTTGAGAGCTGCTTGGAAGCCTGATGGTGTGTGAAGTTAGTGAGCCAAATGGAGTTGTTCTCCCACAAGAACCACTCGGCTGATCCTTCTTCAATATGCCCTTCACCAACATGCAGTGTTTCCTTGATTGAATTAGCTCTCACACCAATATTTGCGTCTAGAGCCTTTGCATTGAGGGCTATCTGAAAACGGCTGTGGCGCTGAAGTTGCCTGTGAATGTGGAGTTGGTGGCATGTGAAACCCGCATGTGGAGCATACGTTTGTGTGGGATGCTCTACTAGATTCATTCCGACATAATGCACTCAAAGGGCACTAAGCATAGAGTGTGAAAACTGAGTTTCCTTGAGAGCTGCTTGGAAGCCTGATGGTGTGTGAAGTTAGTGAGCCAAATGGAGTTGTTCTCCCACAAGAACCACTCGGCTGATCCTTCTTCAATATGCCCTTCACCAACATGCAGTGTTTCCTTGATTGAATTAGCTCTCACACCAATATTTGCGTCTAGAGCCTTTGCATTGAGGGCTATCTGAAAACGGCTGTGGCGCTGAAGTTGCCTGTGAATGTGGAGTTGGTGGCATGTGAAACCCGCATGTGGAGCATTCGTTTGTGTGGGATGCTCTACCAGGTTCATTCCTAGATAATGCACTCAAAAGGCACTAAGCATAGAGTGTGAAAACTGAGTTTCCTTGAGAGCTGCTTGGAAGCCTGATGGTGTGTGAAGCTAGTGAGCCAAATGGAGTTGTTCTCCCACAAGAACCACTCGGCTGATCCTTCTTCAATATGCCCTTCACCAACATGCAGTGTTTCCTTGATTGAATTAGCTCTCACACCAATATTTGCGTCTAGAGCCTTTGCATTGAGGGCTATCTGAAAACGGCTGTGGCGCTGAAGTTGCCTGTGAATGTGGAGTTGGTGGCATGTGAAACCCGCATGTGGAGCATTCGTTTGTGTGGGATGCTCAGCAAGCTTCATTTCAGTCCTAGGCACTCAAAGGGCACTAAGCATAGAGTGTGAAAACTGAGTTTCCTTGAGAGCTGCTTGGAAGCCTGATGGTGTGTGAAGTTAGTGAGCCAAATGGAGTTGTTCTCCCACAAGAACCACTCGGCTGATCCTTCTTCAATATGCCCTTCACCAACATGCAGTGTTTCCTTGATTGAATTAGCTCTCACACCAATATTTGCGTCTAGAGCCTTTGCATTGAGGGCTATCTGAAAACGGCTGTGGCGCTGAAGTTGCCTGTGAATGTGGAGTTGGTGGCATGTGAAACCCGCATGTGGAGCATTCGTTTCTGTGGGATGCTCTACCAGGTTCATTCCTAGATAATGCACTCAAAGTGCACTAAGCATAGAGTGTGAAAACTGAGTTTCCTTGAGAGCTGCTTGGAAGCCTGATGGTGTGTGAAGTTAGTGAGCCAAATGGAGTTGTTCTCCCACAAGAACCACTCGGCTGATCCTTCTTCAATGTGCCCTTCACCAACATGCAGTGTTTCCTTGATTGAATTAGCTCTCACACCAATATTTGCGTCTAGAGCCTTTGCATTGAGGGCTATGTGAAAACGGCTGTGGCGCTGAAGTTGCCTGTGAATGTGGAGTTGGTGGCATGTGAAACCCGCATGTGGAGCATTCGTTTGTGTGGGATGCTCTACTAGATTCATTCCTAGATAATGCACTCAAAAGGCACTAAGCATAGAGTGTGAAAACTGAGTTTCCTTGAGAGCTGCTTGGAAGCCTGATGGTGTGTGAAGTTAGTGAGCCAAATGGAGTTTTTCTCCCACAAGAACCACTCGGCTGATCCTTCTTCAATATGCCCTTCACCAACATGCAGTGTTTCCTTGATTGAATTAGCTCTCACACCAATATTTGCGTCTAGAGCCTTTGCATTGAGGGCTATCTGAAAACGGCTGTGGCGCTGAAGTTGCCTGTGAATGTGGAGTTGGTGGCATGTGAAACCCGCATGTGGAGCATTCGTTTGTGTGGGATGCTCTACCAGGTTCATTCCTAGATAATGCACTCAAAAGGCACTAAGCATAGAGTGTGAAAACTGAGTTTCCTTGAGAGCTGCTTGGAAGCCTGATGGTGTGTGAAGTTAGTGAGCCAAATGGAGTTGTTCTCCCACAAGAACCACTCGGCTGATCCTTCTTCAATATGCCCTTCACCAACATGCAGTGTTTCCTTGATTGAATTAGCTCTCACACCAATATTTGCGTCTAGAGCCTTTGCATTGAGGGCTATCTGAAAACGGCTGTGGCGCTGAAGTTGCCTGTGAATGTGGAGTTGGTGGCATGTGAAACCCGCATGTGGAGCATTCGTTTGTGTGGGATGCTCAGCAAGCTTCATTTCAGTCCTAGGCACTCAAAGGGCACTAAGCATAGAGTGTGAAAACTGAGTTTCCTTGAGAGCTGCTTGGAAGCCTGATGGTGTGTGAAGTTAGTGAGCCAAATGGAGTTGTTCTCCCACAAGAACCACTCGGCTGATCCTTCTTCAATATGCCCTTCACCAACATGCAGTGTTTCCTTGATTGAATTAGCTCTCACACCAATATTTGCGTCTAGAGCCTTTGCATTGAGGGCTATCTGAAAACGGCTGTGGCGCTGAAGTTGCCTGTGAATGTGGAGTTGGTGGCATGTGAAACCCGCATGTGGAGCATTCGTTTGTGTGGGATGCTCACCAAGCTTCATTTCAGTCCTAGGCACTCAAAGGGCACTAAGCATAGAGTGTGAAAACTGAGTTTCCTAAGAGAGCTGCTTGGAAGCCTGATGGTGTGTGAAGTTAGTGAGCCAAATGGAGTTGTTCTCCCACAAGAACCACTCGGCTGATCCTTCTTCAATATGCCCTTCACCAACATGCAGTGTTTCCTTGATTGAATTAGCTCTCACACCAATATTTGCGTCTAGAGCCTTTGCATTGAGGGCTATCTGAAAACGGCTGTGGCGCTGAAGTTGCCTGTGAATGTGGAGTTGATGGCATGTGAAACCCGCATGTGGAGCATTCGTTTGTGTGGGATGCTCACCAAGCTTCATTTCAGTCCTAGGCACTCAAAGGGCACTAAGCATAGAGTGTGAAAACTGAGTTTCCTTGAGAGCTGCTTGGAAGCCTGATGGTGTGTGAAGTTAGTGAGCCAAATGGAGTTGTTCTCCCACAAGAACCACTCGGCTGATCCTTCTTCAATATGCCCTTCAGCAAGATGCAGTGTTTCCTTGATTGAATTAGCTCTCACACCAATATTTGCGTCTAGAGCCTTTGCATTGAGGGCTATCTGAAAACGGCTGTGGCGCTGAAGTTGCCTGTGAATGTGGAGTTGGTGGCATGTGAAACCCGCATGTGGAGCACTCGTTTGTGTGGGATGCTCTACTAGATTCATTCCTAGATAATGCACTCAAAGGGCACTAAGCATAGAGTGTGAAAACTGAGTTTCCTTGAGAGCTGCTTGGAAGCCTGATGGTGTGTGAAGTTAGTGAGCCAAATGGAGTGGTTCTCCCACAAGAACCACTCGGCTGATCCTTCTTCAATATGCCCTTCACCAACATGCAGTGTTTCCTTGATTGAATTAGCTCTCACACCAATATTTGCGTCTAGAGCCTTTGCATTGAGGGCTATCTCAAAACGGCTGTGGCGCTGAAGTTGCCTGTGAATGTGGAGTTGGTGGCATGTGAAACCCGCATGTGGAGCATTCGTTTGTGTGGGATGCTCACCAAGCTTCATTTCAGTCCTAGGCACTCAAAGGGCACTAAGCATAGAGTGTGAAAACTGAGTTTCCTAAGAGAGCTGCTTGGAAGCCTGATGGTGTGTGAAGTTAGTGAGCCAAATGGAGTTGTTCTCCCACAAGAACCACTCGGCTGATCCTTCTTCAATATGCCCTTCACCAACATGCAGTGTTTCCTTGATTGAATTAGCTCTCACACCAATATTTGCGTCTAGAGCCTTTGCATTGAGGGCTATCTGAAAACGGCTGTGGCGCTGAAGTTGCCTGTGAATGTGGAGTTGGTGGCATGTGAAACCCGCATGTGGAGCATTCGTTTGTGTGGGATGCTCTACCAGGTTCATTCCTAGATAATGCACTCAAAGGGCACTAAGCATAGAGAGTGAAAACTGAGTTTCCTTGAGAGCTGCTTGGAAGCCTGATGGTGTGTGAAGTTAGTGAGCCAAATGGAGTTGTTCTCCCACAAGAACCACTCGGCTGATCCTTCTTCAATATGCCCTTCACCAACATGCAGTGTTTCCTTGATTGAATTAGCTCTCACACCAATATTTGCGTCTAGAGCCTTTGCATTGAGGGCTATCTGAAAACGGCTGAAGCGCTGAAGTTGCCTGAGAATGTGGAGTTGGTGGCATGTGAAACCCGCATGTGGAGCATTCGTTTGTGTGGGATGCTCACCAAGCTTCATTTCAGTCCTAGGCACTCAAAGGGCTCTAAGCATAGAGTGTGAAAACTGAGTTTCCTTGAGAGCTGCTTGGAAGCCTGATGGTGTGTGAAGTTAGTGAGCCAAATGGAGTTGTTCTCCCACAAGAACCACTCGGCTGATCCTTCTTCAATATGCCCTTCACCAACATGCAGTGTTTCCTTGATTGAATTAGCTCTCACACCAATATTTGCGTCTAGAGCCTTTGCATTGAGGGCTATCTCAAAACGGCTGTGGCGCTGAAGTTGCCTGTGAATGTGGAGTTGGTGGCATGTGAAACCCGCATGTGGAGCATACGTTTGTGTGGGATGCTCACCAAGCTTCATTTCAGTCCTAGGCACTCAAAGGGCACTAAGCATAGAGTGTGAAAACTGAGTTTCCTTGAGAGCTGCTTGGAAGCCTGATGATGTGTGAAGTTAGTGAGCCAAATGGAGTTGTTCTCCCACAAGAACCACTTGGCTGATCCTTCTTCAATATGCCCTTCACCAACATGCAGTGTTTCCTTGATTGAATTAGCTCTCACACCAATATTTGCGTCTAGAGCCTTTGCATTGAGGGCTATCTGAAAACGGCTGTGGCGCTGAAGTTGCCTGTGAATGTGGAGTTGGTGGCATGTGAAACCCGCATGTGGAGCATACGTTTGTGTGGGATGCTCACCAAGCTTCATTTCAGTCCTAGGCACTCAAAGGGCACTAAGTATAGAGTGTGAAAACTGAGTTTCCTAAGAGAGCTGCTTGGAAGCCTGATGGTGTGTGAAGTTAGTGAGCCAAATGGAGTTGTTCTCCCACAAGAACCACTCGGCTGATCCTTCTTCAATATGCCCTTCACCAACATGCAGTGTTTCCTTGATTGAATTAGCTCTCACACCAATATTTGCGTCTAGAGCCTTTGCATTGTGGGCTATCTGAAAACGGCTGTGGCGCTGAAGTTGCCTGAGAATGTGGAGTTGGTGGCATGTGAAACCCGCATGTGGAGCATTCGTTTGTGTGGGATGCTCTACCAAGCTTCATTTCAGTCCTAGGCACTCAAAGGGCACTAAGCATAGAGTGTGAAAACTGAGTTTCCTTGAGAGCTGCTTGGAAGCCTGATGGTGTGTGAAGTTAGTGAGCCAAATGGAGTTGTTCTCCCACAAGAACCACTCGGCTGATCCTTCTTCAATATGGCCTTCAGCAACATGCAGTGTTTCCTTGATTGAATTAGCTCTCACACCAATATTTGCGTCTAGAGCCTTTGCATTGAGGGCTATCTGAAAACGGCTGTGGCACTGAAGTTGCCTGTGAATGTGGAGTTGGTGGCGTGTGAAACCCGCATGTGGAGCATTAGTTTGTGTGGGACGCTCTACTAGATTCATTCCTAGATAATGCACTCAAAGGGCACTAAGCATAGAGTGTGAAAACTGAGTTTCCTTGAGAGCTGCTTGGAAGCCTGATGGTGTGTGAAGTTAGTGAGCCAAATGGAGTTGTTCTCCCACAAGAACCACTCGGCTGATCCTTCTTCAATATGCCCTTCACCAACATGCAGTGTTTCCTTGATTGAATTAGGTCTCACACCAATATTTGCGTCTAGAGCCTTTGCATTGTGGGCTATCTGAAAACGGCTGAAGCGCTGAAGTTGCCTGAGAATGTGGAGTTGGTGGCATGTGAAACCCGCATGTGGAGCATTCGTTTGTGTGGGATGCTCTACCACGTTCATTTATAGATAATGCAGTGAAAGGGCACTAAGCATAGAGTGTGAAAACTGAGTTTCCTTGAGAGCTGCTTGGAAGCCTGATGGTGTGTGAAGTTAGTGAGCCAAATGGAGTTGTTCTCCCACAAGAACCACTCGGCTGATCCTTCTTCAATATGCCCTTCACCAACATGCAGTGTTTCCTTGATTGAATTAGCTCTCACACCAATATTTGCGTCTAGAGCCTTTGCATTGAGGGCTATCTGAAAACGGCTGTGGCGCTGAAGTTGCCTGTGAATGTGGAGTTGATGGCATGTGAAACCCGCATGTGGAGCATTCGTTTGTGTGGGATGCTCACCAAGCTTCATTTCAGTCCTAGGCACTCAAAGGGCACTAAGCATAGAGTGTGAAAACTGAGTTTCCTTGAGAGCTGCTTGGAAGCCTGATGGTGTGTGAAGTTAGTGAGCCAAATGGAGTTGTTCTCCCACAAGAACCACTCGGCTGATCCTTCTTCAATATGCCCTTCACCAACATGCAGTGTTTCCTTGATTGAATTAGCTCTCACACCAATATTTGCGTCTAGAGCCTTTGCATTGAGGGCTATCTGAAAACGGCTGTGGCGCTGAAGTTGCCTGAGAATGTGGAGTTGGTGGCATGTGAAACCCGCATGTGGAGCATTCGTTTGTGTGGGATGCTCTACTAGATTCATTCCTAGATAATGCAGTGAAAGGGCACTAAGCATAGAGTGTGAAAACTGAGTTTCCTTGAGAGCTGCTTGGAAGCCTGATGGTGTGTGAAGTTAGTGAGCCAAATGGAGTTGTTCTCCCACAAGAACCACTCGGCTGATCCTTCTTCAATATGCCCTTCACCAACATGCAGTGTTTCCTTGATTGAATTAGCTCTCACACCAATATTTGCGTCTAGAGCCTTTGCATTGAGGGCTATCTGAAAAAGGCTGTGGCGCTGAAGTTGCCTGTGAATGTGGAGTTGGTAGCATGTGAAACCCGCATGTGGAGCATTCGTTTGTGTGGGATGCTCACCAAGCTTCATTTCAGTCCTAGGCACTCAAAGGGCACTAAGCATAGAGTGTGAAAACTGAGTTTCCTTGAGAACTGCTTGGAAGCCTGATGGTGTGTGAAGTTAGTGAGCCTAATGGAGTTGTTCTCCCACAAGAACCACTCGGCTGATCCTTCTTCAATATGCCCTTCAGCAACATGCAGTGTTTCCTTGATTGAATTAGGTCTCACACCAATATTTGCGTCTAGAGCCTTTGCATTGTGGGCTATCTGAAAACGGCTGTGGCGCTGAAGTTGCCTGTGAATGTGGAGTTGGTGGCATGTGAAACCCGCATGTGGAGCATTCGTTTGTGTGGGATGCTCTACTAGATTCATTCCTAGATAATGCAGTGAAAGGGCACTAAGCATAGAGTGTGAAAACTGAGTTTCCTTGAGAGCTGCTTGGAAGCCTGATGGTGTGTGAAGTTAGTGAGCCAAATGGAGTTGTTCTCCCACAAGAACCACTCGGCTGATCCTTCTTCAATATGCCCTTCACCAACATGCAGTGTTTCCTTGATTGAATTAGCTCTCACACCAATATTTGCGTCTAGAGCCTTTGCATTGAGGGCTATCTGAAAATGGCTGTGGCGCTGAAGTTGCCTGTGAATGTGGAGTTGGTGGCATGTGAAACCCGCATGTGGAGCATTCGTTTGTGTGGGATGCTCACCAAGCTTCATTTCAGTCCTAGGCACTCAAAGGGCACTAAGCATAGAGTGTGAAAACTGAGTTTCCTTGAGAACTGCTTGGAAGCCTGATGGTGTGTGAAGTTAGTGAGCCAAATGGAGTTGTTCTCCCACAAGAACCACTCGGCTGATCCTTCTTCAATATGCCCTTCACCAACATGCAGTGTTTCCTTGATTGAATTAGCTCTCACACCAATATTTGCGTCTAGAGCCTTTGCATTGAGGGCTATCTGAAAACGGCTGTGGCGCTGAAGTAGCCTGTGAATGTGGAGTTGGTGGCGTGTGAAACCCGCATGTGGAGCATTCGTTTGCGTGGGACGCTCTACTAGATTAATTCCTAGATAATGCACTCAAAGGGTACTAAGCATAGAGTGTGAAAACTGAGTTTCCTTGAGAGCTGCTTGGAAGCCTGATGGTGTGTGAAGTTAGTGAGCCAAATGGAGTTGTTCTCCCACAAGAACCACTCGGCTGATCCTTCTTCAATATGCCCTTCACCAACATGCAGTGTTTCCTTGATTGAATTAGCTCTCACACCAATATTTGCGTCTAGAGCCTTTGCATTGAGGGCTATCTGAAAACACCTGTGGGGCAGAAGTTGCGTGAGAATGTGGAGTTGGTGGCATGTGAAACCCGCATGTGGAGCATTCGTTTGTGTGGGATGCTCTCCAAGCTTCATTTCATTCCTAGTCACACAAAGGGCACTAAGCATAGTGTGAAAACTGAGTTTCCTTGAGAGCTGCTTGGAAGCCTGATGGTGTGTGAAGCTAGTGAGCCAAATGGAGTTGTTCTCCCACAAGAACCACTCGGCTGATCCTTCTTCAATATGCCCTCCAGCAACATGCAGTGTTTCCTTGATTGAATTAGCTCTCACACCAATATTTGCGTCTAGAGCCTTTGCATTGAGGGCTATCTGAAAATGGCTGTGGCGCTGAAGTTGCCTGAGAATGTGGAGTTGGTGGCATGTGAAACCCGCATGTGGAGCATTCGTTTGTGTGGGATGCTCTACCAGGCTTCATTTCAGTCCTAGGAACTCAAAGGGCACTAAGCATAGAGTGTGAAAACTGAGTTTCCTTGAGAGCTGCTTGGAAGCCTGATGGTGTGTGAAGTTAGTGAGCCAAATGGAGTTGTTCTCCCACAAGAACCACTCGGCTGATCCTTCTTCAATATGTCATTCACCAACCTGCAGTGTTTCCTTGATTGAATTAGCTCTCACACCAATATTTGCGTCTAGAGCCTTTGCATTGAGGGCTATCTGAAAACGGCTGTGGCGCTGAAGTTGCCTGTGAATGTGGAGTTGGTGGCATGTGAAACCCGCATGTGGAGCATTCGTTTGTGTGGGATGCTCACCAAGCTTCATTTCAGTCCTAGGCACTCAAAGGGCACTAAGCATAGAGTGTGAAAACTGAGTTTCCTTGAGAGCTGCTTGGAAGCCTGATGGTGTGTGAAGTTAGTGAGCCAAATGGAGTTGTTCTCCCACAAGAACCACTCGGCTGATCCTTCTTCAATATGCCCTTCAGCAAGATGCAGTGTTTCCTTGATTGAATTAGCTCTCACACCAATATTTGCGTCTAGAGCCTTTGCATTGAGGGCTATCTCAAAACGGCTGTGGCGCTGAAGTTGCCTGTGAATGTGGAGTTGGTGGCATGTGAAACCCGCATGTGGAGCATTCGTTTGTGTGGGATGCTCACCAAGCTTCATTTCAGTCCTAGGCACTCAAAGGGCACTAAGCATAGAGTGTGAAAACTGAGTTTCCTAAGAGAGCTGCTTGGAAGCCTGATGGTGTGTGAAGTTAGTGAGCCAAATGGAGTTGTTCTCCCACAAGAACCACTCGGCTGATCCTTCTTCAATATGCCCTTCACCAACATGCAGTGTTTCCTTGATTGAATTAGCTCTCACACCAATATTTGCATCTAGAGCCTTTGCATTGAGGGCTATCTGAAAACGGCTGTGGCGCTGAAGTTGCCTGTGAATGTGGAGTTGGTGGCATGTGAAACCTGCATGTGGAGCATTCGTTTGTGTGGGATGCTCACCAAGCTTCATTTCAGTCCTAGGCACTCAAAGGGCACTAAGCATAGAGTGTGAAAACTGAGTTTCCTTGAGAGCTGCTTGGAAGCCTGATGGTGTGTGAAGTTAGTGAGCCAAATGGAGTTGTTCTCCCACAAGAACCACTCGGCTGATCCTTCTTCAATATGCCCTTCACCAACATGCAGTGTTTCCTTGATTGAATTAGCTCTCACACCAATATTTGCGTCTAGAGCCTTTGCATTGAGGGCTATCTGAAAACGGCTGTGGCGCTGAAGTTGCCTGTGAATGTGGAGTTGGTGGCATGTGAAACCCGCATGTGGAGCACTCGTTTGTGTGGGATGCTCTACTAGATTCATTCCTAGATAATGCACTCAAAGGGCACTAAGCATAGAGTGTGAAAACTGAGTTTCCTTGAGAGCTGCTTGGAAGCCTGATGGTGTGTGAAGTTAGTGAGCCAAATGGAGTTGTTCTCCCACAAGAACCACTCGGCTGATCCTTCTTCAATATGGCCTTCAGCAACATGCAGTGTTTCCTTGATTGAATTAGCTCTCACACCAATATTTGCGTCTAGAGCCTTTGCATTGAGGGCTATCTCAAAACGGCTGTGGCGCTGAAGTTGCCTGTGAATGTGGAGTTGGTGGCATGTGAAACCCGCATGTGGAGCATTCGTTTGTGTGGGATGCTCACCAAGCTTCATTTCAGTCCTAGGCACTCAAAATGCACTAAGCATAGAGAGTGAAAACTGAGTTTCCTTGAGAGCTGCTTGGAAGCCTGATGGTGTGTGAAGTTAGTGAGCCAAATGGAGTTGTTCTCCCACAAGAACCACTCGGCTGATCCTTCTTCAATATGCCCTTCACCAACATGCAGTGTTTCCTTGATTGAATTAGCTCTCACACCAATATTTGCATCTAGAGCCTTTGCATTGAGGGCTATCTGAAAACGGCTGTGGCGCTGAAGTTGCCTGTGAATGTGGAGTTGGTGGCATGTGATACCCGCATGTGGAGCATTCGTTTGTGTGGGATGCTCTACCACGTTCATTCCTAGATAATGCACTCAAAGGGCACTAAGCATAGAGAGTGAAAACTGAGTTTCCTTGAGAGCTGCTTGGAAGCCTGATGGTGTGTGAAGTTAGTGAGCCAAATGGAGTTGTTCTCCCACAAGAACCACTCGGCTGATCCTTCTTCAATATGCCCTTCAGCAACATGCAGTGTTTCCTTGATTGAATTAGCTCTCACACCAATATTTGCGTCTAGAGCCTTTGCATTGAGGGCTATCTGAAAATGGCTGTTTCACTGAAGTTGCCTGTGAATGTGGAGTTGGTGGCATGTGAAACCCGCATGTGGAGCATTCGTTTGTGTGGGATGCTCACCAAGCTTCATTTCAGTCCTAGGCACTCAAAGGGCTCTAAGCATAGAGTGTGAAAACTGAGTTTCCTTGAGAGCTGCTTGGAAGCCTGATGGTGTGTGAAGTTAGTGAGCCAAATGGAGTTGTTCTCCCACAAGAACCACTCGGCTGATCCTTCTTCAATATGCCCTTCAGCAAGATGCAGTGTTTCCTTGATTGAATTAGCTCTCACACCAATATTTGCGTCTAGAGCCTTTGCATTGAGGGCTATCTGAAAACGGCTGTGGCGCTGAAGTTGCCTGTGAATGTGGAGTTGGTGGCATGTGAAACCCGCATGTGGAGCATTCGTTTGTGTGGGATGCTCACCAAGCTCCATTTCAGTCCTAGGCACTCAAAGGGCACTAAGCATAGAGTGTGAAAACTGAGTTTCCTTGAGAGCTGCTTGGAAGCCTGATGGTGTGTGAAGTTAGTGAGCCAAATGGAGTTGTTCTCCCACAAGAACCACTCGGCTGATCCTTCTTCAATATGCCCTTCAGCAACATGCAGTGTTTCCTTGATTGAATTAGCTCTCACACCAATATTTGCGTCTAGAGCCTTTGCATTGAGGGCTATCTCAAAACGGCTGTGGCGCTGAAGTTGCCTGTGAATGTGGAGTTGGTGGCATGTGAAACCCGCATGTGGAGCATTCGTTTGTGTGGGATGCTCACCAAGCTTCATTTCAGTCCTAGGCACTCAAAGGGCACTAAGCATAGAGTGTGAAAACTGAGTTTCCTAAGAGAGCTGCTTGGAAGCCTGATGGTGTGTGAAGTTAGTGAGCCAAATGGAGTTGTTCTCCCACAAGAACCACTCGGCTGATCCTTCTTCAATATGCCCTTCACCAACATGCAGTGTTTCCTTGATTGAATTAGCTCTCACACCAATATTTGCATCTAGAGCCTTTGCATTGAGGGCTATCTGAAAACGGCTGTGGCGCTGAAGTTGCCTGTGAATGTGGAGTTGGTGGCATGTGATACCCGCATGTGGAGCATTCGTTTGTGTGGGATGCTCTACCACGTTCATTCCTAGATAATGCACTCAAAGGGCACTAAGCATAGAGAGTGAAAACTGAGTTTCCTTGAGAGCTGCTTGGAAGCCTGATGGTGTGTGAAGTTAGTGAGCCAAATGGAGTTGTTCTCCCACAAGAACCACTCGGCTGATCCTTCTTCAATATGCCCTTCAGCAACATGCAGTGTTTCCTTGATTGAATTAGCTCTCACACCAATATTTGCGTCTAGAGCCTTTGCATTGAGGGCTATCTGATAATGGCTGTTTCACTGAAGTTGCCTGTGAATGTGGAGTTGATGGCATGTGAAACCCGCATGTGGAGCATTCGTTTGTGTGGGATGCTCACCAAGCTTCATTTCAGTCCTAGGCACTCAAAGGGCACTAAGCATAGAGTGTGAAAACTGAGTTTCCTTGAGAGCTGCTTGGAAGCCTGATGGTGTGTGAAGTTAGTGAGCCAAATGGAGTTGTTCTCCCACAAGAACCACTCGGCTGATCCTTCCTCAATATGCCCTTCACCAACATGCAGTGTTTCCTTGATTGAATTAGCTCTCACACCAATATTTGCGTCTAGAGCCTTTGCATTGTGGGCTATCTGAAAACGGCTGTGGCGCTGAAGTTGCCTGAGAATGTGGAGTTGGTGGCATGTGAAACCCGCATGTGGAGCATTCGTTTGTGTGGGATGCTCACCAAGCTTCATTTCAGTCCTAGGCACTCAAAGGGCACTAAGCATAGAGTGTGAAAACTGAGTTTCCTTGAGAGCTGCTTGGAAGCCTGATGGTGTGTGAAGTTAGTGAGCCAAATGGAGTTGTTCTCCCACAAGAACCACTCGGCTGATCCTTCTTCAATATGCCCTTCACCAACATGCAGTGTTTCCTTGATTGAATTAGCTCTCACACCAATATTTGCGTCTAGAGCCTTTGCATTAAGGGCTATCTGAAAACGGCTGTGGCGCTGAAGTTGCCTGTGAATGTGGAGTTGGTGGCGTGTGAAACCCGCATGTGGAGCATTCGTTTGTGTGGGACGCTCTACTAGATTCATTCCTAGATAATGCACTCAAAGGGCACTAAGCATAGAGTGTGAAAACTGAGTTTCCTTGAGAGCTGCTTGGAAGCCTGATGGTGTGTGAAGTTAGTGAGCCAAATGGAGTTGTTCTCCCACAAGAACCACTCGGCTGATCCTTCTTCAATATGCCCTTCAGCAACATGCAGTGTTTCCTTGATTGAATTAGGTCTCACACCAATATTTGCGTCTAGAGCCTTTGCATTGTGGGCTATCTGAAAACGGCTGAAGCGCTGAAGTTGCCTGAGAATGTGGAGTTGGTGGCATGTGAAACCCGCATGTGGAGCATTCGTTTGTGTGGGATGCTCTACCACGTTCATTCCTAGATAATGCAGTGAAAGGGCACTAAGCATAGAGTGTGAAAACTGAGTTTCCTTGAGAGCTGCTTGGAAGCCTGATGGTGTGTGAAGTTAGTGAGCCAAATGGAGTTGTTCTCCCACAAGAACCACTCGGCTGATCCTTCTTCAATATGCCCTTCACCAACATGCAGTGTTTCCTTGATTGAATTAGCTCTCACACCAATATTTGCGTCTAGAGCCTTTGCATTGAGGGCTATCTGAAAACGGCTGTGGCGCTGAAGTTGCCTGTGAATGTGGAGTTGATGGCATGTGAAACCCGCATGTGGAGCATTCGTTTGTGTGGGATGCTCACCAAGCTTCATTTCAGTCCTAGGCACTCAAAGGGCACTAAGCATAGAGTGTGAAAACTGAGTTTCCTTGAGAGCTGCTTGGAAGCCTGATGGTGTGTGAAGTTAGTGAGCCAAATGGAGTTGTTCTCCCACAAGAACCACTCGGCTGATCCTTCTTCAATATGCCCTTCACCAACATGCAGTGTTTCCTTGATTGAATTAGCTCTCACACCAATATTTGCGTCTAGAGCCTTTGCATTGTGGGCTATCTGAAAACGGCTGTGGCGCTGAAGTTGCCTGAGAATGTGAAGTTGGTGGCATGTGAAACCCGCATGTGGAGCATTCGTTTGTGTGGGATGCTCAACTAGATTCATTCCTAGATAATGCAGTGAAAGGGCACTAAGCATAGAGTGTGAAAACTGAGTTTCCTTGAGAGCTGCTTGGAAGCCTGATGGTGTGTGAAGTTAGTGAGCCAAATGGAGTTGTTCTCCCACAAGAACCACTCGGCTGATCCTTCTTCAATATGCCCTTCACCAACATGCAGTGTTTCCTTGATTGAATTAGCTCTCACACCAATATTTGCGTCTAGAGCCTTTGCATTGAGGGCTATCTGAAAACGGCTGTGGCGCTGAAGTTGCCTGTGAATGTGGAGTTGGTGGCGTGTGAAACCCGCATGTGGAGCATTCGTTTGTGTGGGACGCTCTACTAGATTCATTCCTAGATAATGCACTCAAAGGGCACTAAGCATAGAGTGTGAAAATTGAGTTTCCTTGAGAGCTGCTTGGAAGCCTGATGGTGTGTGAAGTTAGTGAGCCAAATGGAGTTGTTCTCCCACAAGAACCACTCGGCTGATCCTTCTTCAATATGCCCTTCACCAACATGCAGTGTTTCCTTGATTGAATTAGCTCTCACACCAATATTTGCGTCTAGAGCCTTTGCATTGAGGGCTATCTCAAAACGGCTGTGGCGCTGAAGTTGCCTGTGAATGTGGAGTTGGTGGCGTGTGAAACCCGCATGTGGAGCATTCGTTTGTGTGGGACGCTCTACTAGATTCATTCCTAGATAATGCACTCAAAGGGCACTAAGCATAGAGTGTGAAAATTGAGTTTCCTTGAGAGCTGCTTGGAAGCCTGATGGTGTGTGAAGCTAGTGAGCCAAATGGAGTTGTTCTCCCACAAGAACCACTCGGCTGATCCTTCTTCAATATGGCCTTCAGCAACATGCAGTGTTTCCTTGATTGAATTAGCTCTCACACCAATATTTGCGTCTAGAGCCTTTGCATTGTGGGCTATCTGAAAACGGCTGTGGCGCTGAAGTTGCCTGAGAATGTGGAGTTGGTGGCATGTGAAACCCGCATGTGGAGCATTCGTTTGTGTGGGATGCTCACCAAGCTTCATTTCAGTCCTAGGCACTCAAAGGGCACTAAGCATAGAGTGTGAAAACTGAGTTTCCTTGAGAGCTGCTTGGAAGCCTGATGGTGTGTGAAGTTAGTGAGCCAAATGGAGTTGTTCTCCCACAAGAACCACTCGGCTGATCCTTCTTCAATATGCCCTTCACCAACATGCAGTGTTTCCTTGATTGAATTAGCTCTCACACCAATATTTGCGTCTAGAGCCTTTGCATTAAGGGCTATCTGAAAACGGCTGTGGCGCTGAAGTTGCCTGTGAATGTGGAGTTGGTGGCGTGTGAAACCCGCATGTGGAGCATTCGTTTGTGTGGGACGCTCTACTAGATTCATTCCTAGATAATGCACTCAAAGGGCACTAAGCATAGAGTGTGAAAACTGAGTTTCCTTGAGAGCTGCTTGGAAGCCTGATGGTGTGTGAAGTTAGTGAGCCAAATGGAGTTGTTCTCCCACAAGAACCACTCGGCTGATCCTTCTTCAATATGCCCTTCAGCAACATGCAGTGTTTCCTTGATTGAATTAGGTCTCACACCAATATTTGCGTCTAGAGCCTTTGCATTGTGGGCTATCTGAAAACGGCTGAAGCGCTGAAGTTGCCTGAGAATGTGGAGTTGGTGGCATGTGAAACCCGCATGTGGAGCATTCGTTTGTGTGGGATGCTCTACCACGTTCATTCCTAGATAATGCAGTGAAAGGGCACTAAGCATAGAGTGTGAAAACTGAGTTTCCTTGAGAGCTGCTTGGAAGCCTGATGGTGTGTGAAGTTAGTGAGCCAAATGGAGTTGTTCTCCCACAAGAACCACTCGGCTGATCCTTCTTCAATATGCCCTTCACCAACATGCAGTGTTTCCTTGATTGAATTAGCTCTCACACCAATATTTGCGTCTAGAGCCTTTGCATTGTGGGCTATCTGAAAACGGCTGTGGCGCTGAAGTTGCCTGTGAATGTGGAGTTGATGGCATGTGAAACCCGCATGTGGAGCATTCGTTTGTGTGGGATGCTCACCAAGCTTCATTTCAGTCCTAGGCACTCAAAGGGCACTAAGCATAGAGTGTGAAAACTGAGTTTCCTTGAGAGCTGCTTGGAAGCCTGATGGTGTGTGAAGTTAGTGAGCCAAATGGAGTTGTTCTCCCACAAGAACCACTCGGCTGATCCTTCTTCAATATGCCCTTCACCAACATGCAGTGTTTCCTTGATTGAATTAGCTCTCACACCAATATTTGCGTCTAGAGCCTTTGCATTGTGGGCTATCTGAAAACGGCTGTGGCGCTGAAGTTGCCTGAGAATGTGAAGTTGGTGGCATGTGAAACCCGCATGTGGAGCATTCGTTTGTGTGGGATGCTCAACTAGATTCATTCCTAGATAATGCAGTGAAAGGGCACTAAGCATAGAGTGTGAAAACTGAGTTTCCTTGAGAGCTGCTTGGAAGCCTGATGGTGTGTGAAGTTAGTGAGCCAAATGGAGTTGTTCTCCCACAAGAACCACTCGGCTGATCCTTCTTCAATATGCCCTTCACCAACATGCAGTGTTTCCTTGATTGAATTAGCTCTCACACCAATATTTGCGTCTAGAGCCTTTGCATTGAGGGCTATCTGAAAACGGCTGTGGCGCTGAAGTTGCCTGTGAATGTGGAGTTGGTGGCGTGTGAAACCCGCATGTGGAGCATTCGTTTGTGTGGGACGCTCTACTAGATTCATTCCTAGATAATGCACTCAAAGGGCACTAAGCATAGAGTGTGAAAATTGAGTTTCCTTGAGAGCTGCTTGGAAGCCTGATGGTGTGTGAAGTTAGTGAGCCAAATGGAGTTGTTCTCCCACAAGAACCACTCGGCTGATCCTTCTTCAATATGCCCTTCACCAACATGCAGTGTTTCCTTGATTGAATTAGCTCTCACACCAATATTTGCGTCTAGAGCCTTTGCATTGAGGGCTATCTCAAAACGGCTGTGGCGCTGAAGTTGCCTGTGAATGTGGAGTTGGTGGCGTGTGAAACCCGCATGTGGAGCATTCGTTTGTGTGGGACGCTCTACTAGATTCATTCCTAGATAATGCACTCAAAGGGCACTAAGCATAGAGTGTGAAAATTGAGTTTCCTTGAGAGCTGCTTGGAAGCCTGATGGTGTGTGAAGCTAGTGAGCCAAATGGAGTTGTTCTCCCACAAGAACCACTCGGCTGATCCTTCTTCAATATGGCCTTCAGCAACATGCAGTGTTTCCTTGATTGAATTAGCTCTCACACCAATATTTGCGTCTAGAGCCTTTGCATTGAGGGCTATCTCAAAACGGCTGTGGCGCTGAAGTTGCCTGAGAATGTGGAGTTGGTGGCATGTGAAACCCGCATGTGGAGCATACGTTTGTGTGGGATGCTTACCAAGCTTCATTTCAGTCATAGGCACTCAAAGGGCACTAAGCATAGAGTGTGAAAACTGAGTTTCCTTGAGAGCTGCTTGGAAGCCTGATGGTGTGTGAAGTTAGTGAGCCAAATGGAGTTGTTCTCCCACAAGAACCACTCGGCTGATCCTTCTTCAATATGTCATTCACCAACCTGCAGTGTTTCCTTGATTGAATTAGCTCTCACACCAATATTTGCGTCTAGAGCCTTTGCATTGAGGGCTATCTGAAAACGGCTGTGGCGCTGAAGTTGCCTGTGAATGTGGAGTTGGTGGCATGTGAAACCCGCATGTGGAGCATTCGTTTGTGTGGGATGCTCACCAAGCTTCATTTCAGTCCTAGGCACTCAAAGGGCACTAAGCATAGAGTGTGAAAACTGAGTTTCCTTGAGAGCTGCTTGGAAGCCTGATGGTGTGTGAAGTTAGTGAGCCAAATGGAGTTGTTCTCCCACAAGAACCACTCGGCTGATCCTTCTTCAATATGCCCTTCACCAACATGCAGTGTTTCCTTCATTGAATTAGCTCTCACACCAATATTTGCGTCTAGAGCCTTTGCATTGAGGGCTATCTGAAAACGGCTGTGGCGCTGAAGTTGCCTGTGAATGTGGAGTTGGTGGCGTGTGAAACCCGCATGTGGAGCATTCGTTTGTGTGGGACGCTCTACTAGATTCATTCCTAGATAATGCACTCAAAGGGCACTAAGCATAGAGTGTGAAAACTGAGTTTCCTTGAGAGCTGCTTGGAAGCCTGATGGTGTGTGAAGTTAGTGAGCCAAATGGAGTTGTTCTCCCACAAGAACCACTCGGCTGATCCTTCTTCAATATGCCCTTCACCAACATGCAGTGTTTCCTTCATTGAATTAGCTCTCACACCAATATTTGCGTCTAGAGCCTTTGCATTGAGGGCTATCTGAAAACACCTGTGGGGCAGAAGTTGCGTGAGAATGTGGAGTTGGTGGCATGTGAAACCCGCATGTGGAGCATTCGTTTGTGTGGGATGCTCTACCACGTTCATTCCTAGATAATGCAGTGAAAGGGCACTAAGCATAGAGTGTGAAAACTGAGTTTCCTTGAGAGCTGCTTGGAAGCCTGATGGTGTGTGAAGCTAGTGAGCCAAATGGAGTTGTTCTCCCACAAGAACCACTCGGCTGATCCTTCTTCAATATGCCCTTCAGCAACATGCAATGTTTCCTTGATTGAATTAGCTCTCACACCAATACTTGCGTCTGGAGCCTTTGCATTGAGGGCTATCTCAAAACGGCTGTGGCGCTGAAGTTGCCTGAGAATGTGGAGTTGGTGGCATGTGAAACCCGCATGTGGAGCATTCGTTTGTGTGGGATGCTCACCAAGCTTCATTTCAGTCCTAGGTACTCAAAGGGCACTAAGCATAGAGTGTGAAAACTGAGTTTCCTTGAGAGCTGCTTGGAAGCCTGATGGTGTGTGAAGTTAGTGAGCCAAATGGAGTTATTCTCCCACAAGAACCACTCGGCTGATCCTTCTTCAATATGTCATTCACCAACCTGCAGTGTTTCCTTGATTGAATTAGCTCTCACACCAATATTTGCGTCTAGAGCCTTTGCATTGAGGGCTATCTGAAAACGGCTGTGGCGCTGAAGTTGCCTGTGAATGTGGAGTTGGTGGCATGTGAAACCCGCATGTGGAGCATTCGTTTGTGTGGGATGCTCACCAAGCTTCATTTCAGTCCTAGGCACTCAAAGGGCACTAAGCATAGAGTGTGAAAACTGAGTTTCCTTGAGAGCTGCTTGGAAGCCTGATGGTGTGTGAAGTTAGTGAGCCAAATGGAGTTGTTCTCCCACAAGAACCACTCGGCTGATCCTTCTTCAATATGCCCTTCACCAACATGCAGTGTTTCTTTGATTGAATTAGCTCTCACACCAATATTTGCGTCTAGAGCCTTTGCATTGAGGGCTATCTGAAAACGGCTGTGGCGCTGAAGTTGCCTGTGTATGTGGAGTTGGTGGCATGTGAAACCCGCATGTGGAGCATTCGTTTGTGTGGGATGCTCTACCAGGTTCATTCCTAGATAATGCAGTGAAAGGGCACTAAGCATAGAGTGTGAAAACTGAGTTTCCTTGAGAGCTGCTTGGAAGCCTGATGGTGTGTGAAGTTAGTGAACCAAATGGAGTTGTTCTCCCACAAGATCCACTTGGCTGATCCTTCTTCAATATGCCTTTCACCAACATGCAGTGTTTCCTTGATTGAATTAGCTCTCACACCAATATTTGCGTCTAGAGCCTTTGCATTGAGGGCTATCTCAAAACGCCTTGGCGCTGAAGTTGCCTGTGAATGTGGAGCTGGTGGCATGTGAAACCCGCATGTGGAGCATTCGTTTGTGTGGGATGCCCTACCAGGTTCATTCCATAGATAATGCACTCAAAGGGCACTAAGCATAGAGTGTGAAAACTGAGTTTCCTTGAGAGCTGCTTGGAAGCCTGATGGTGTGTGAAGTTAGTGAGCCAAATGGAGTTGTTCTCCCACAAGAACCACTCGGCTGATCCTTCTTCAATATGCCCTTCACCAACATGCAGTGTTTCCTTCATTGAATTAGCTCTCACACCAATATTTGCGTCTAGAGCCTTTGCATTGAGGGCTATCTGAAAACGGCTGTGGCGCTGAAGTTGCCTGTGAATGTGGAGTTGGTGGCATGTGAAACCCGCATGTGGAGCATTCGTTTGTGTGCAATGCTGACCAAGCTTTATTTCAGTCCTAGGCACTCAAAGGGCACTAAGCATAGAGTGTGAAAACTGAGTTTCCTTGAGAGCTGCTTGGAAGCCTGATGGTGTGTGAAGTTAGTGAGCCTAATGGAGTTGTTCTCCCACAAGAACCACTCGGCTGATCCTTCTTCAATATGCCCTTCAGCAACATGCAGTGTTTCCTTCATTGAATTAGCTCTCACACCAATATTTGCGTCTAGAGCCTTTGCATTGAGGGCTATCTGAAAACGGCTGTGGCGCTGAAGTTCCCTGTGAATGTGGAGTTGGTGGCATGTGAAACCCGCATGTGGAGCATTCGTTTGTGTGGGATGCTCACCAAGCTTCACTTCAGTCCTAGGCACTCAAGGGCACTAAGCATAGAGTGTGAAAACTGAGTTTCCTTGAGAGCTGCTTGGAAGCCTGATGGTGTGTGAAGTTAGTGAGCCAAATGGAGTTGTTCTCCCACAAGAACCACTCGGCTGATCCTTCTTCAATATGCCCTTCACCAACATGCAGTGTTTCCTTGATTGAATTAGCTCTCACACCAATATTTGCGTCTAGAGCCTTTGCATTGAGGGCTATCTGAAAACGGCTGTGGCGCTGAAGTTGCCTGTGAATGTGGAGTTGGTGGCATGTGAAACCCGCATGTGGAGCATTCGTTTGTGTGGGATGCTCTATCAGATTCTTTCCTAGATAATGCAGTGAAAGGGCACTAAGCATAGAGTGTGAAAACTGAGTTTCCTTGAGAGCTGCTTGGAAGCCTGATGGTGTGTGAAGTTAGTGAGCCAAATGGAGTTGTTCTCCCACAAGAACCACTCGGCTGATCCTTCTTCAATATGCCCTTCACCAACATGCAGTGTTTCCTTGATTGAATTAGCTCTCACACCAATATTTGCGTCTAGAGCCTTTGCATTGAGGGCTATCTGAAAACGGCTGTGGCGCTGAAGTTGCCTGTGAATGTGGAGTTGGTGGCATGTGAAACCCGCATGTGGAGCATTCGTTTGTGTGGGATCCTCACCAAGCTTCATTTCAGTCCAAGGCACTCAAAGGGCACTAAGCATAGAGTGTGAAAACTGAGTTTCCTTGAGAGCTGCTTGGAAGCCTGATGGTGTGTGAAGTTAGTGAGCCAAATGGAGTTGTTCTCCCACAAGATCCACTTGGCTGATCCTTCTTCAATATGTCATTCAGCAACATGCAGTGTTTCCTTGATCGAATTAGGTCTCACACCAATATTTGTGTCTAGAGCCTTTGCATTGAGGGCTATCTGAAAACGGCTGTGGCGCTGAAGTTGCCTGTGAATGTGGAGTTGGTGGCATGTGAAACCCGCATGTGGAGCATTCGTTTGTGTGGGATGCTCTCCAAGCTTCATTTCATTCCTAGGTACACAAAGGGCACTAAGCATAGTGTGAAAACTGAGTTTCCTTGAGAGCTGCTTGGAAGCCTGATGGTGTGTGAAGTTAGTGAGCCAAATGGAGTTGTTCTCCCACAAGAACCACTCGGCTGATCCTTCTTCAATATGCCCTTCACCAACATGCAGTGTTTCCTTGATTGAATTAGCTCTCACACCAATATTTGCGTCTAGAGCCTTTGCATTGAGGGCTATCTGAAAACGGCTGTGGCGCTGAAGTTGCCTGTGAATGTGGAGTTGGTGGCATGTGAAACCCGCATGTGGAGCATTCGTTTGTGTGGGAAGCTCACCAAGCTTCATTTCAGTCCTAGGCACTCAAAGGGCACTAAGCATAGAGTGTGAAAACTGAGTTTCCTTGAGAGCTGCTTGGAAGCCTGATGGTGTGTGAAGTTAGTGAGCCAAATGGAGTTGTTCTCCCACAAGAACCACTCGGCTGATCCTTCTTCAATATGTCATTCACCAACATGCAGTGTTTCCTTGATTGAATTAGCTCTCACACCAATATTTGCGTCTAGAGCCTTTGCATTGAGGGCTATCTGAAAACGGCTGTGGCGCAGAAGTTGCCTGTGAATGTGGAGTTGGTGGCATGTGAACGCATGTGGAGCATTCGTTTGTGTGGGATGCTCACCAAGCTTCGTTTCAGTCCTAGGCACTCAAAGGGCACTAAGCATAGAGTGTGAAAACTGAGTTTCCTTGAGAGCTGCTTGGAAGCCTGATGGTGTGTGAAGTTAGTGAGCCAAATGGAGTTGTTCTCCCACAAGAACCACTCGGCTGATCCTTCTTCAATATGCCCTTCAGCAACATGCAGTGTTTCCTTGATTGAATTAGCTCTCACACCAATATTTGCGTCTAGAGCCTTTGCATTGAGGGCTATCTGAAAACGGCTGTGGCGCTGAAGTTGCCTGTGAATGTGGAGTTGGTGGCATGTGATACCCGCATGTGGAGCATTCGTTTGTGTGGGATGCTCACCAAGCTTCATTTCAGTCCTAGGCACTCAAAGGGCACTAAGCATAGAGTGTGAAAACTGAGTTTCCTTGAGAGCTGCTTGGAAGCCTGATGGTGTGTGAAGTTAGTGAGCCAAATGGAGTTGTTCTCCCACAAGAACCACTCGGCTGATCCTTCTTCAATATGCCCTTCACCAACATGCAGTGTTTCCTTGATTGAATTAGCTCTCACACCAATATTTGCGTCTAGAGCCTTTGCATTGAGGGCTATCTGAAAACGGCTGTGGCGCTGAAGTTGCCTGTGAATGTGGAGTTGGTGGCATGTGAAACCCGCATGTGGAGCATTCGTTTGTGTGGGATGCTCACCAAGCTTCATTTCAGTCCTAGGCACTCAAAGGGCACTAAGCATAGAGTGTGAAAACTGAGTTTCCTTGAGAGCTGCTTGGAAGCCTGATGGTGTGTGAAGTTAGTGAGCCAAATGGAGTTGTTCTCCCACAAGATCCACTTGGCTGATCCTTCTTCAATATGTCATTCAGCAACATGCAGTGTTTCCTTGATTGAATTAGGTCTCACACCAATATTTGTGTCTAGAGCCTTTGCATTGAGGGCTATCTGAAAATGGCTGTGGCGCTGAAGTTGCCTGTGAATGTGGAGTTGGTGGCATGTGAAACCCGCATGTGGAGCATTCGTTTGTGTGGGATGCTCACCAAGCTTCATTTCAGTCCTAGGCACACAAAGGGCACGAAGCATAGAGTGTGAAAACTGAGTTTCCTTGAGAGCTGCTTGGAAGCCTGATGGTGTGTGAAGTTAGTGAGCCAAATGGAGTTGTTCTCCCACAAGAACCACTTGGCTGATCCTTCTTCAATATGCCCTTCACCAACATGCAGTGTTTCCTTGATTGAATTAGCTCTCACACCAATATTTGCGTCTAGAGCCTTTGCATTGAGGGCTATCTGAAAATGGCTGTGGCGCTGAAGTTGCCTGTGAATGTGGAGTTGGTGGCATGTGAAACCCGCATGTAGAGCATTCGTTTCTGTGGGATGCTCACCAAGCTTCATTTCAGTCCTAGGCACTCAAAGGGCACTAAGCATAGAGTGTGAAAACTGAGTTTCCTTGAGAGCTGCTTGGAAGCCTGATGGTGTGTGAAGTTAGTGAGCCAAATGGAGTTGTTCTCCCACAAGAACCACTCGGCTGATCCTTCTTCAATATGCCCTTCACCAACATGCAGTGTTTCCTTCATTGAATTAGCTCTCACACCAATATTTGCGTCTAGAGCCTTTGCATTGAGGGCTATCTGAAAATGGCTGTGGCGCTGAAGTTGCCTGTGAATGTGGAGTTGGTGGCATGTGAAACCCGCATGTGGAGCATTCGTTTGTGTGGGATGCTCACCAAGCTTCATTGCAGTCCTAGTCACTCAAAATGCACTAAGCATAGAGAGTGAAAACTGAGTTTCCTTGAGAGCTGCTTGGAAGCCTGATGGTGTGTGAAGTTAGTGAGCCAAATGGAGTTGTTCTCCCACAAGAACCACTAGGCTGATCCTTCTTCAATATGCCCTTCAGCAACATGCAGTGTTTCCTTGATTGAATTAGCTCTCACACCAATATTTGCGTCTAGAGCCTTTGCATTGAGGGCTATCTGAAAACGGCTGTGGCGCTGAAGTTGCCTGTGAATGTGGAGTTGGTGGCATGTGAAACCCGCATGTGGAGCATTCGTTTGTGTGGCATGCTCTACCAGGTTCATTCCTAGATAATGCAGTGAAAGGGCACTAAGCATAGAGTGTGAAAACTGAGTTTCCTTGAGAGCTGCTTGGAAGCCTGATGGTGTGTGAAGTTAGTGAGCCAAATGGAGTTGTTCTCCCACAAGAACCACTCGGCTGATCCTTCTTCAATATGCCCTTCAGCAACATGCAGTGTTTCCTTCATTGAATTAGCTCTCACACCAATATTTGCGTCTAGAGCCTTTGCATTGAGGGCTATCTGAAAACGGCTGTGGCGCTGAAGTTGCCTGTGAATGTGGAGTTGGTGGCATGTGAAACCCGCATGTGGAGCATTCGTTTGTGTGGGATGCTCTATCAGATTCATTCCTAGATAATGCAGTGAAAGGGCACTAAGCATAGAGTGTGAAAACTGAGTTTCCTTGAGAGCTGCTTGGAAGCCTGATGGTGTGTGAAGTTAGTGAGCCAAATGGAGTTGTTCTCCCACAAGATCCACTTGGCTGATCCTTCTTCAATATGTCATTCAGCAACATGCAGTGTTTCCTTGATTGAATTAGGTCTCACACCAATATTTGTGTCTAGAGCCTTTGCATTGAGGGCTATCTGAAAACGGCTGTGGCGCTGAAGTTGCCTGTGAATGTGGAGTTGGTGGCATGTGAAACCCGCATGTGGAGCATTCGATTGTGTGGGATGCTCTCCAAGCTTCATTTCAGTCCTAGGCACACAAAGGGCACTAAGCATAGTGTGAAAAACTGAGTTTCCTTGAGAGCTGCTTGGAAGCCTGATGGTGTGTGAAGTTAGTGAGCCAAATGGAGTTGTTCTCCCACAAGAACCACTCGGCTGATCCTTCTTCAATATGCCCTTCAGCAACATGCAGTGTTTCCTTGATTGAATTAGCTCTCACACCAATATTTGCGTCTAGAGCCTTTGCATTGAGGGCTATCTGAAAACGGCTGTGGCGCTGAAGTTGCCTGTGAATGTGGAGTTGGTGGCATGTGAAACCCGCATGTGGAGCATTCGTTTGTGTGGGATGCTCACCAAGCTTCATTTCAGTCCTAGGCACTCAAAGGGCACTAAGCATAGAGTGTGAAAACTGAGTTTCCTTGAGAGCTGCTTGGAAGCCTGATGGTGTGTGAAGTTAGTGAGCCAAATGGAGTTGTTCTCCCACAAGAACCACTCGGCTGATCCTTCTTCAATATGCCCTTCAGCAACATGCAGTGTTTCCTTGATTGAATTAGCTCTCACACCAATATTTGCGTCTAGAGCCTTTGCATTGAGGGCTATCTGAAAACGGCTGTGGCGCAGAAGTTGCCTGTGAATGTGGAGTTGGTGGCATGTGAAACCCGCATGTGGAGCATTCGTTTGTGTGGGATGCTCACCAAGCTTCGTTTCAGTCCTAGGCACTCAAAGGGCACTAAGCATAGAGTGTGAAAACTGAGTTTCCTTGAGAGCTGCTTGGAAGCCTGATGGTGTGTGAAGTTAGTGAGCCAAATGGAGTTGTTCTCCCACAAGAACCACTCGGCTGATCCTTCTTCAATATGCCCTTCACCAACATGCAGTGTTTCCTTGATTGAATTAGCTCTCACACCAATATTTGCGTCTAGAGCCTTTGCATTGAGGGCTATCTGAAAATGGCTGTGGCGCTGAAGTTGCCTGTGAATGTGGAGTTGGTGGCATGTGAAACCCGCATGTGGAGCATTCGTTTGTGTGGGATGCTCACCAAGCTTCATTTCAGTCCTAGGCACTCAAAGGGCACTAAGCATAGAGTGTGAAAACTGAGTTTCCTTGAGAGCTGCTTGGAAGCCTGATGGTGTGTGAAGTTAGTGAGCCAAATGGAGTTGTTCTCCACAAGATCCACTTGGCTGTTCCTTCTTCAATATGTCATTCAGCAACATGCAGTGTTTCCTTGATTGAATTAGGTCTCACACCAATATTTGTGTCTAGAGCCTTTGCATTGAGGGCTATCTGAAAACGGCTGTGGCGCTGAAGTTGCCTGTGAATGTGGAGTTGGTGGCATGTGAAACCCGCATGTGGAGCATTCGTTTGTGTGGGATGCTCACCAAGCTTCATTTCAGTCCTAGGCACACAAAGGGCACTAAGCATAGAGTGTGAAAACTGAGTTTCCTTGAGAGCTGCTTGGAAGCCTGATGGTGTGTGAAGTTAGTGAACCAAATGGAGTTGTTCTCCCACAAGAACCACTCGGCTGATCCTTCTTCAATATGCCCTTCACCAACATGCAATGTTTCCTTGATTGAATTAGCTCTCACAACAATATTTGCGTCTAGAGCCTTTGCATTGAGGGCTATCTGAAAATGGCTGTGGCGCTGAAGTTGCCTGTGAATGTGGAGTTGGTGGCATGTGAAACCCGCATGTAGAGCATTCGTTTGTGTGGATGCTCACCAAGCTTCATTTCAGTCCTAGTCACTCAAAATGCACTATGCATAGAGTGTGAAAACTGAGTTTCCTTGAGAGATGCTTGGAAGCCTGATGGTGTGTGACGTTAGTGAGCCAAATGGAGTTGTTCTCCCACAAGAACCACTCGGCTGATCCTTCTTCAATATGCCCTTCACCAACATGCAGTGTTTCCTTCATTGAATTAGCTCTCACACCAATATTTGCGTCTAGAGCCTTTGCATTGAGGGCTATCTGAAAATGGCTGTGGCGCTGAAGTTGCTTGTGAATGTGGAGTTGGTGGCATGTGAAACCCGCATGTGGAGCATTCGTTTGTGTGGGATGCTCACCAAGCTTCATTGCAGTCCTAGTCACTCAAAATGCACTAAGCATAGAGAGTGAAAACTGAGTTTCCTTGAGAGCTGCTTGGAAGCCTGATGGTGTGTGAAGTTAGTGAGCCAAATGAGTTGTTCTCCCACAAGAACCACTCGGCTGATCCTTCTTCAATATGCCCTTCACCAACATGCAGTGTTTCCTTCATTGAATTAGCTCTCACACCAATATTTGCGTCTAGAGCCTTTGCATTGAGGGCTATCTGAAAACGGCTGTGGCGCTGAAGTTGCCTGTGAATGTGGAGTTGGTGGCATGTGAAACCCGCATGTGGAGCATTCGTTTGTGTGGGATGCTCTACCAGGTTCATTCCTAGATAATGCACTCAATGGGCACTAAGCATAGAGTGTGAAAACTGAGTTTCCTTGAGAGCTGCTTGGAAGCCTGATGGTGTGTGAAGTTAGTGAGCCAAATGGAGTTGTTCTCCCACAAGAACCACTCGGCTGATCCTTCTTCAATATGCCCTTCACCAACATGCAGTGTTTCCTTGATTGAATTAGCTCTCACACCAATATTTGCGTCTAGAGCCTTTGCCTTGAGGGCTATCTGAAAACGGCTGTGGCGCTGAAGTTGCATGTGAATGTGGAGTTGGTGGCATGTGAAACCCGCATGTGGAGCATTCATTTGTGTGGGATGCTCTACCAGGTTCATTCCTAGATAATGCAGTGAAAGGGCACTAAGCATAGAGTGTGAAAACTGAGTTTCCTTGAGAGCTGCTTGGAAGCCTGATGGTGTGTGAAGTTAGTGAGCCAAATGGAGTTGTTCTCCCACAAGAACCACTCGGCTGATCCTTCTTCAATATGCCCTTCACCAACATGCAGTGTTTCCATGATTGAATTAGCTCTCACACCAAATCATTTGCGTCTAGAGCCTTTGCATTGAGGGCTATCTGAAAACGGCTGTGGCGCTGAAGTTGCCTGTGAATGTGGAGTTGGTGGCATGTGAAACCCGCATGTGGAGCATCGTTTGTGTGGATGCTCACCAAGCTTCATTGCAGTCCTAGTCACTCAAAATGCACTAAGCATACAGAGTGAAAACTGAGTTTCCTTGAGAGCTGCTTGGAAGCCTGATGGTGTGTGAAGTTAGTGAGCCAAATGGAGTTGTTCTCCACAAGAACCACTCGGCTGATCCTTCTTCAATATGCCCTTCACCAACATGCAGTGTTTCCTTGATTGAATTAGCTCTCACACCAATATTTGCGTCTAGAGCCTTTGCATTGAGGGCTATCTGAAAACGGCTGTGGCGCTGAAGTTGTCTGTGAATGTGGAGTGGTGGCATGTGAAACCCGCATGTGGAGCATTCGTTTGTGTGGGATGCTCTACCAGGTTCATTCCTAGATAATGCACTCAAAGGGCACTGAGCATAGAGTGTTAAAACTGAGTTTCCTTGAGAGCTGCTTGGAAGCCTGATGGTGTGTGAAGTTAGTGAGCCAAATGGAGTTGTTCTCCCACAAGAACCACTCGGCTGATCCTTCTTCAATATGCCCTTCACCAACATGCAGTGTTTCCTTCATTGAATTAGCTCTCACACCAATATTTGCGTCTAGAGCCTTTGCATTGAGGGCTATCTGAAAATGGCTGTTTCACTGAAGTTGCCTGTGAATGTGGAGTTGGTGGCATGTGAAACCCGCATGTGGAGCATTCGTTTGTGTGGGATGCTCACCAGCTTCATTTCAGTCCTAGGCACTCAAGGGCACTAAGCATAGAGTGTGAAAACTGAGTTTCCTTGAGAGCTGCTTGGAAGCCTGATGGTGTGTGAAGCTAGTGAGCCAAATGGAGTTGTTCTCCCACAAGAACCACTCGGCTGATCTTCTTCAATATGCCCTTCACCAACATGCAGTGTTTCTTGATTGAATTAGCTCTCACAACCAATATTTGCGTCTAGAGCCTTTGCATTGAGGGCTATCTGAAAACGGCTGTGGCGCTGAAGTTGCCTGTGAATGTGGAGTTGGTGGCATGTGAAACCCACATGTGGAGCATTCGTTTGTGTGGGATGCTCTACTAGATTCATTCCTAGATAATGCACTCTAAAGCACTAAACATAGAGTGTGAAAACTGAGTTTCCTTGAGAGCTGCTTGGAAGCCTGATGGTGTGTGAAGTTAGTGAGCCAAATGGAGTTGTTCTCCCACAAGAACCACTCGGCTGATCCTTCTTCAATATGCCCTTCAGCAACATGCAGTGTTTCCTTGATTGAATTAGCTCTCACACCAATATTTGCGTCTAGAGCCTTTGCATTGAGGGCTATCTGAAAATGGCTGTGGCGCTGAAGTTGCCAGTGAATGTGGAGTTGGTGGCATGTGAAACCCGCATGTGGAGCATTCGTTTGTGTGGGATGCTCACCAAGCTTCATTTCAGTCCCTAGGCACTCAAAGGGCACTAAGCATAGAGTGTGAAAACTGAGTTCCTTGAGAGCTGCTTGGAAGCCTGATGGTGTGTGAAGCTAGTGAGCCAAATGGAGTTGTTCTCCCACAAGAACCACTCGGCTGATCCTTCTTCAATATGCCCTTCACCAACATGCAGTGTTTCTTGATTGAATTAGCTCTCACACCAATATTTGCGTCTAGAGCCTTTGCATTGAGGGCTATCTGAAAACGGCTGTGGCGCTGAAGTTGCCAGTGAATGTGGAGTTGGTGGCATGTGAAACCCGCATGTGGAGCATTCGTTTGTGTGGGATGCTCTATCAGATTCATTCCTACATAATGCAGTGAAAGGGCACTAAGCATAGAGTGTGAAAACTGAGTTTCCTTGAGAGCTGCTTGGAAGCCTGATGGTGTGTGAAGTTAGTGAGCAAATGGAGTTGTTCTCCACAAGAACCACTCGGCTGATCCTTCTTCAATATGCCCTTCACCAACATGCAGTGTTTCCTTGATTGAATTAGCTCTCACACCAATATTTGCGTCTAGAGCCTTTGCATTGAGGGCTATCTGAAAATGGCTGTGGCGCTGAAGTTGCCAGTGAATGTGGAGTTGGTGGCATGTGAAACCCGCATGTGGAGCATTCGTTTGTGTGGGATGTTCACCAAGCTTCATTTCAGTCCTAGGCACTCAAAGGGCACTAAGCATAGAGTGTGAAAACTGAGTTTCCTTGAGAGCTGCTTGGAAGCCTGATGGTGTGTGAAGCTAGTGAGCCAAATGGAGTTGTTCTCCCACAAGAACCACTCGGCTGATCCTTCTTCAATATGCCCTTCACCAACATGCAGTGTTTCCTTGATTGATTTAGCTCTCACACCAATATTTGCTTCTAGAGCCTTTGCATTGAGGGCTATCTGAAAACGGCTGTGGCGCTGAAGTTGCCTGTGAATGTGGAGTTGGTGGCATGTGAAACCCGCATGTGGAGCATTCGTTTGTGTGGGATGCTCTATCAGATTCATTCATAGATAATGCAGTGAAAGGGCACTAAGCATAGAGTGTGAAAACTGAGTTTCCTTGAGAGCTGCTTGGAAGCCTGATGGTGTGTGAAGTTAGTGAGCCAAATGGAGTTGTTTCTCCCACAAGAACCACTCGGCTGATCCTTCTTCAATATGCCCTTCACCAACATGCAGTGTTTCCTTGATTGAATTAGCTCTCACACCAATATTTGCGTCTAGAGCCTTGCATTGAGGGCTATCTGAAAATGGCTGTGGCGCTGAAGTTGCCAGTGAATGTGGAGTTGGTGGCATGTGAAACCCGCATGTGGAGCATTCGTTTGTGTGGGATGTTCACCAAGCTTCATTTCAGTCCTAGGCACTCAAAGGGCACTAAGCATAGAGTGTGAAAACTGAGTTTCCTTGAGAGCTGCTTGGAAGCCTGATGGTGTGTGAAGTTAGTGAGCCAAATGGAGTTGTTCTCCCCACAAGAACCACTCGGCTGATCCTTCTTCAATATGCCCTTCACCAACATGCAGTGTTTCCTTGACTGAATTAGGTCTCACACCAATATTTGCGT